>NW_028168836.1:0-3000 GCF_964035555.1 Netta rufina | reverse complement strand
GGAGCAGATTTTCTGTAATTTTTCTGAAAATTGGGGGCAGAATTTCTCCAATTCCTCTGAAAATTGGGAGCAGATTTACCCAAAACGCCCCAAAATTGGGAGCAGATTCAGCCCGATT
This sequence comes from Netta rufina, assembly GCF_964035555.1. Taxonomy (NCBI): domain Eukaryota; kingdom Metazoa; phylum Chordata; class Aves; order Anseriformes; family Anatidae; genus Netta; species Netta rufina. The sequence continues at coordinate 2,882 of NW_028168836.1, read as the reverse complement.
TCTATGAAAATTGGGAGCAGATTTCCCTGAGTTTCATTAAAAATGGAACTGCAATTTTTTTCTCATCATTTTTTTAAAACGGGGCCGAATTTGGCTGAATTCCCCCCAAAATGGGGCCCACGTTTTTGGTCATTTTTACCAAAAGGGGCCCAAATTTGCCTGAATCCCCCCAAAAATAGGGAGAGCGAATTTGTCCCCGATTCCTCTCAAACTTGGAAATTTGCCCGAATTTTCCCCAAAATGCCGAGGGGGCGTGGCCTGACGAAGCCCCGCCCCCAGGCGTGACCAGTAGCCATGACGACGAGTACCAGTGGGCGGGGCTTGAGCCCCCTAAGGTGATGGTGACGACGTCACGTGACCCCAGCGCCCGGCTCCGCATCTTCGTCAAGGTGGGCGGGGCCTCGGGAGAAAGGGGGCGGGGCCACGCGGTTGGGGGCGGGGCTTGTGGAAAGTGGGCGGGGCCTCCAGGCCTTGGCTCTTGGCGTGGGAGCTTGGAGGAGGAGGAGGTGGGGGCGGGGCTTAAAGGAGGGGGCGGGGCCAACAGGCTGGGGCTTCTGGGCGGGGCTTTCCACGAGGGGGCGTGGCCTCGTGTGGGCGGGGCTTCACTTGGCTCCGCCCCCAGGGTTTGTGCTTGGCTCTGCTGCGGGCGTGGAGCCATTGATGGGAAGCTGGGGGGTGGAGCTTGGGGGTGGGCGGAGCCTGAGTGGTCGTGGGCGAAGCTGTGGGCGTGGTCTCGGCCACGCCCTCTTTAGCCACGCCCACTGGGGCCATGCTGCGTTATCACATTGGGCGCGAATATACCACGCGGGGAGGACTCGGGGTGGGCGGAGCCTCCATGGGCGTGGCTGTAGTTGTGGGCGTGGCCGTAGTAGTGGGCGTGGTCTCGTGGCCACGCCCTCTTTTAGCCACGCCCACTGGCACCACGCTGCATTGTGCTACGGGGCGAGAATATACCACGGGAAGGGGTGGGGGGGACTTGGGGTGGGCGGAGCCTGTACGGGTGTGGTTGTGGGCGTGGTCGTGTTTGTGGGCGTGGCCGTATTTGTGGGCGTGGTCTCGTGGCCACGCCCCCTTTAACCACGCCCACTGGCACGCATGCTGTGTTATCCCACGGGGTGCCGATATACCACGGGGGGAGGACTTGGGGTAGGCGGAGCCTGTACGGGTGTGGTTGTGGGCGTGGTCGTGTTTGTGGGCGTGGCCGTAGTTGTGGGCGTGGTCTCGTGGCCACGCCCTCTTTAGCCACGCCCAGTGGCGCCACGCTGCATTGTCCTACGGGGCGAGAATATACCACGGGAGGGGGTGGGGGGGACTTGGGGTGGGCGGAGCCTGTATGGGTGTGGTTGTGGGCGTGGTCGTGTTTGTGGGCGTGGCCTCGTGGCCACGCCCCCTTTAGCCACGCCCACTGGCGCCACGCTGCGTTATCCCACGGGGCGCCGATATACCACGGGGGGAGGACTTGCGGTGGGTGGAGCCTGCGTTCGCGTGTCTGTGGGCGTGGTTGTGGGCGTGGCCGTGGTTGTGGGCGTGGTCTAGTGGCCACGCCCTCTTTAGCCACGCCCACTGGCACGCATGCTGTGTTATCCCACGGGGTGCCGATATACCACAGGGGGAGGACTTAGGGTGGGCGGAGCCTGTACGGGTGCGTTTGTGGGCGTCGTCGTGTTTGTGGGCGTGGCCGTAGTTGTGGGCGTGGCCTCGTGGCCACGCCCTCTTTAGCCACGCCCAGTGGCGCCACGCTGCATTGTCCTACGGGGCGAGAATATACCACGGGAGGGGGTGGGGGGGACTTGGGGTAGGCGGAGCCTGTACGGGTGTGGTTGTGGGCGTGGTTGTGTTTGTGGGCGTGGCCTCGTGGCCACTCCCCTTTTAGCCACGCCCATTGGCGCCACGCTGCGTTATCCCACGGGGCGCCGATATACCACGGGGGGAGGACTTGCGGTGGGCGGAGCCTGCGTTCGCGTGTCTGTGGGCGTGGTCGTGTTTGTGGGCGTGGCCGTAGTTGTGGGCGTGGTCTCGTGGCCACGCCCTCTTTAGCCACGCCCAGTGGCGCCACGCTGCATTGTCCTACGGGGCGAGAATATACCACGGGAGGGGGTGGGGGGGACTTGGGGTAGGCGGAGCCTGTACGGGTGTGATTGTGGGCGTGGTCGTGTTTGTGGGCGTGGCCGTAGTTGTGGGCGTGGTCTCGTGGCCACGCCCCCTTTAGCCACGCCCACTGGCGCCACGCTGCGTTATCCCACGGGGCGAGCCTGCGTGGGCGTGTCCGGTGGGTGGGCGTGGCCCCTCCTGACCCCGCCCCCCTTTGACCCCCGCCCCCAGGAGCTGTGCCTGATCATCCCGGTGGGGCGCGGCGGCTGAACCGGGGGCCGTGCCGAGGTGGGGGCGCTGCTGGGGGGCCTGCCGGGCCGCCGGGGTCACCGACCTGCTGGTGGTGCACGAGACCAGGGGGAGGCCCGGTGAGGGGGCGGGGCCACGGCCTGGGGGGGGCGGGGCCAGGGGTGGGAGGGGCCGCGGGAGGGGGCGGGGCTAGGATGGGGGAGGGAGGAGCGGGGTGGGGGGTGCAGGTGGGGAGCGGGGCTGGGGGGGGCTAATGGGGAAGGGGAGGGGCTAAAGGGGAAAGGGGGGCGGGGCTAGTGGAGAAGGGGCGGGGCTAAGGGGAAGGGGAGGGGCTAATGGGGAGGGGGGCGGGGCTAATGGGATGGGGTGGGGCTCTAAAGGGAGGGGGCTAATGGAGAAGGGGGCGGGGCTAAAGGGGAAGGGTGGGGGTTAGTGGAAGGGGAGGGGCTAAAGGGGGGAGGGGGAGGGGCTAATGGGGAAGGGGAGGGGGCTAATGGGATGGGGAGGGGCTAAAGGGAGGGGCTAATGGAGAAGGGGGCGGG
>NW_028168837.1:0-32001 GCF_964035555.1 Netta rufina | reverse complement strand
GCCGTCGGCGCCGTTGAGGAAGGCCTCTCGCGCCTCGCCGTGCTCGTCCAGCCCGCTGGCCTCGTGCGTCAGGTACGAGCCTGGGGGAGGGACCACGGCCCCGTGGGCACGCCCCCGGACACGCCCCCAGGGTCTAAGCCCCGCCCATCCACGCCTAAACCCCGCCCCTCGCTGCCAAAGCACCACCCCTGTTCCTCCAGCCTGCCTCCCATGCTCTGCCCTGTGGATGGCCACGCCCCCACTGAAACCACGCCCCCACGTAGGCCACGCCCCCAGCCGTAGCCACCCCCGTTTTAAAACCACGCCCCCAAAGCCCCGCCCCCTTCACCTGTTCCCCTTCTCCCCAATACCAAGCCCTGCGCTCACCCCAAGCCCCGCCCACACCCCAAGCCCCGCCCCCATCATGCATTACTCTAGGCCACACCCCCTCCATTACATACGCCCCTTCAGTTGGCCACGCCCCCTCTTTTAAGCCCCACCCTCTGCCCCTGCAGCCCATTCCCCATCCCACCCCTGAACCCCACCATGGCCCTGTCTCCAAATCCCGCCCTCTTTAAGACCCCGCCCACTCGGAGGCCCCTCCCCTCCGTTCCTGGCCACGCCCCCTCCGTTAGTCACGCCCCTTCCATTGGCCACGCCCCCTCTTTTAAGCCCCACCCCCTGCCCCTGCAGCCCATTCCCTATCCCACCCCCCAACCCCACCAAGACCCTGCCCCATAACCCCACCCCTTTTGAGTCCCCGCCCCCTTGTGCCCCGCCCCCCGGAGGCCCCGCCCACCTTTCTGGCGGATGGAGCACCAGACCATGGTGACGAGGACGCAGATGAGCAGGAAGACGAGCAGCGCCAGGATGCCGCCCACGATGGCGTAGGGCACCGAGCGCTGCGCCGCCACCACCGCCCCCGGGTCTGACACGGCCCCGTCAGCACCGGGGGGCACGGGGGGGCACGGGGGGGGGTGTGGGGACATGGGGGGACACCATGGGGGTGCAGGGGACACCCAGGGTCTCTTGGGACCCAGTTTGGGACCGACAGGAGGCTCCCAGGGGGGGGTCTAGGGGCTAACAGGGTCTCAAAAGGGTCCCTGGGGAGCTCAGTTTGGGGCCACTGGGGACCACCGGGGTCTGCTGGGGCCCACGGGGGGTCTGTGGGGACCACCAGGGGTCTCATGGGGGCACTGAGGCTGTCCTGGGACCACCGGGGCTTGGGTTTGGGGCCACCAAGGGACTCCCTGGGCCACCGGGATCTCAAAAGGGTCCCCGGGGAGCTCGGTTTGGGGCCACTGGGGCCCACCAGGGACCTGTTGGGGTCCACGGGGGTCTTTGGGGTCCACGGGGGGGTCCCGGGGGGGGCGGGGGCTCACCATAGACGACGAGGACGTAGTGGTCGGAGGCGCGGCCGTGGCGGTTGCCGGCCTGGCAGCTGTAGGTGCCGTTGTCCTGGGGGCTGAGCGCCGGCAGCGTCAGCACCTCGCCCTCCGCACGCGCCCGCTCGGGAAGGGACTCGTTGCCCCGGCTCCAGGCGATGTCGGTGGGGCTGGGGGAGGAAAGGGGGGGTTGGGGGGGGTCACTAAGGGGGTTGGGGGGGTCACTAAGGGGTCTGGGGGGGGGTTTTGGGGGGGTCAGGGGGGTCGGGTCGGGGAGCCCCCCACTCACAGCGGGTTGCCGTTGACGGCGCAGGTGAGCACCAGGGTGTCACCCTCCCGCAGGGACGCTCTGCGACGGGTGGATGCGCGCCGTGGGGGCGTCTGGGGGGGGGGAGGAGGTGTTAGCGCCCCCCCCCCGGGGGGTTGGGGGACCTCGGGGGGAGTTGGCTGTGCCCCCCCCCCCCCCACCTGCATGGTGCCAGGCCTGTGCCACCAAGTCCCTGCTGGCCCTCCCATTCCTGTGTCCCCCCCCTCCCCAGTGCTGTGTCCCCATTCCTGTGTCCCCCCCATTCCTCATCTCCCCCCAAATTTCTGTGTCTTCCCCCCCATTGCCATGTCCCCCCACCATCCCCCCCATGCCCCTGTGCTCCCCCCATGTCCCTGTGCCCCCCTGTGCCCTCCCCATCCCCTTTGTCCCCTCCGTGCCCCCCCATCTCCCCATGTCCCTGTGCCCCCCCATTCTCCCTCTTATCCCCCCATCTCCCCCCATTCCCCATCTCCCCCCATCCCCCCCAACATCCCCATCACCCCCCCCGTGTCCCCATGACCCCCCCATTCCCCCCATTATCCCCCCATCTCCCCTCATCCCCCCCATTCCCTCCCCGTGTCCCCATGTCCCCCCCACACCCTCCCTGTGTCCTGGTGCCCCCCCATGTCCCCATGACCCCCCCATTCCCCCCTTATCCCCCCATCCCCCCCATTTCCCCATTTCTCCCCCATATCCCCCCACACCCCCCCGTGTCCCCACACCCCCCCATGTCCCCCCACACCCCCCGTACCCCCCCCACACCCCCCCGTGCCCCCCCGCTCACACTGCACGTCCAGCATGTACTGTGTCTGCCGGCGCTGTCCGCGCAGGGCGGGGTGCGTGGCCTCGCAGGTGAGGATGGCGCCGTGGTCGCGCCGCTCCACGCGCAGCCGCAGCACCGAGCGCTGCCGGAACACCTTGCCCCGCTGCTCGCGGCTGCTCGAGCCTGGGGGGGGACAGGGGGGGACAGGGGGGGACACGGGGGGGGACAATGGTGACGCTGGGGTGTGGGGGGGGCACCCCTGTGGTCACTGAGGAGGCCCCGTGGGGATGGGGTGTGGGGAACCCCCCCCCCCCGGGCTCGGTCCCAGCAGGGTTGTGGTCACCTCGCTGAGGGCACCGTGGTCCCGTCCTGGTGCCCCAAAGTGTCCCCATGGCTCTGTCCCCATGGCCCTGTCCCCGTCCTCATCCCCAAAAGGGTCCCTGTGACCCCCACAGGGTCCCCATGTCCCCTTCCCATGTCCCCATCCCTGCCAGGGTCCCAATGTCCCCGTCCCCATCCCCACAGGGTCTCCTCCATGTCCCTGTCCCCATGTCCCCGTCCCCCCAAGACTCCCTGTGACCCCACAAGGTCCCCATGTCCCCGTCCCCATGTCCCTGCCCCAATGTCCCCACCCCCAGCAGGGTCCCTGTGACCCCACAAGGTCCCAATGTCCCCATCCCCATCCCCACAGCACCCCCATGTCCCTGTCCCCAAGTCCCTGTTCCCGCCAGGGTCCCCATGTCCCCATCCCCACATCCCCACACCCAGTAGGGTCCCCATGACCCCACGAAGCCCCCACCCCCCCAGTGACCCCATATCCCCCCCCAATGTCCCCATGTCCCCCCCCGATGTCCCTGTGTCCCCCCCCTTGTGTCACCCCCATCCCCATGTCCCTGTCCCATCCCCACCCCAGCAGGCTCCCCGTGACCCCACGAGGTCCCCACCCCCCCAATGACCCCATATCCCCCCCAATGTCCCCGTGTCCCCCCCCCGGTGTCCCCACCCCCCCCCCGTGCCCCCACCCCGTCACCTTTGAGCTCCCTGCGGTCCCGGTACCAGCGCAGGGTGGCGGGGGGCCCGTGCGCGGGGCACGACGCAGCTCAGCTCCACCTCGCCCCCCTCCACCGCCGGCTCCGTCACCTCCACCACCGGCGTCTCGGGGGGCACTGTGGGGCCGGGGGGGCGTCAGGGCCCCAAAAACACCCCCAAACACCCCAAAACAGCCCCAAATATCAGCCCCAATAAAGGTGGGGCTGTGCTTTGTGGCGCAGGGCACGGAGGAGCCGCCGCCAACCCTGTGTCCTGGTCCCATTCCCGCTCCCGACCCCGCTCCTGACCCCATCCCGGTCCCGACCCCGTTCCTGACCCCATTCTCGATCCCATTCCCGGTCCTGTCCTGGTCCCAGCCCCGCTCCCGACCCCATTCCCAGTCCTGTCCCAGTCCCAACCCAATTCCCGGCCCCATCCCGGTCCCAACCCCGCTCCCATCCCCATTCCCGACCCCGTCCCGGTCCCGACCCTGTTCCTGACCCCATTCCCGACCCCGTCCCAGTCCTGACCCCATTTTGACCCCATTCCTGGCCCCATCCCGTTCCCGACCCCGTTCCCAACCCCATTCCCGGTCCCAGCCCCAATCCCGACCCCACTCCTGGCCCCGTCCCAGCCCCATCCCCGCTCCCATCCCCATTCCTGGCCCTGTCCCAGCCCCATCCCCGCTCCCATCCCGGTTCCCGGCCCCATCCCGGTCCCGACCCCATTCCCGTCCCCATTCCCGTCCCCGTATCCCGTCCCCGACCCAGCACGGTGAGGGTGGCGATCTGGTGGTGGGTGTCGTCGGTGTAGAGCTGGCAGAAGTAGCCGCCCTCGTCGTCCAGGCGCGCGCGGGCCAGCTGGATGCGGAGCTGCCGCTGCGTGAACTCGGCCAGCTGGAACCGCTCGTCCTTCAGCGCTGAGACAGCCCCGCTCACACCACGGGCACCCCAAACACCCCACGGACACCACAGCCACCCCACGGACACCCCACGGACACCCCAAACACCCCACGGACACCCCACTGACCCCACGGACACCCCATTGACCCCACGGACACACCACAGATACCCCAAGCACCTCACAGCCACCCCACTGACCCCACGGACACCCCACAGACACCCCACGGACACCCCACTGACCCCACGGACACCCCATTGACCCCACGGACACACCACAGATACCCCAAGCACCTCACAGCCACCCCACTGACCCCACGGACACCCCACAGACACCCCAAACACCCCATGGACACCCCACTGACCCCACAGCCACCCCACAGCCACCCCACAGACACATCCCGGAGCCCCCCCCCACATCCCAGTCCCCCCCCAGCGTCCCAGTGCCCCCTCCCTTGTCCTGGAGCCCCCCCAATGTCCCGTTGCCCCCCCAGTGTCCCAGTGCCCCCTCCACATCCCAGTTCCCCCCACGTCCTGGTGCCCCCCGGCATCCCGCTGCCCCCCCCATGTCCCCGAGCCCCCCCCAATGTCCCAGTTCCCCCCCCTTTGTCCTGAAGCCCCCCCAATGTCCCGGTGCCCCCTCCACATCCCAGTTCCCCCCCTGCATCCTGGTGTCCCCCTGCGTCCCGGCGCCCCCCCGCCATCCCGCTGCCCCCCCGGCATCCCGCTGCCCCCCCTGTGTCCCCGCGCCCCCCCCGGCGCCCCCCCGCTCACCGCGGGTGCCGTTGAAGAAGAGCGTCTGGCGCGCGGGGTTCTGGATGACGACGATGGAGCCGTCGTAGTGGTGCAGGCGGCAGGTGATCTCGGCCGTGCTGCCCTCCAGCACCGTCACGTTCTCCGCCTGCACCTCCTGCGCCCGCCCTGCACGCACGGCACCCTCACCACCCGGCACCGGGGGGGGCGCCGGGGGGGCAAGGGGACACGGGGACACTGGGGGGGCACCGGGACATGGGGACACCGGGGTGGGGCCACCAGGACGGGAGGGGTTGGGATGGAGGCACCGGGGGTGGGGGCACCAGGACACGGGGACACCGGGGGGGGGCACTGGGGGTAGGGGTACCAGGACACAGGGACACCAAGGGGGGCACCGGGACACCGGAGGGGCACTGGGGGGGGGCATCGGGACATTGGGGGGGCACCAGGACACCGGGGAGGGGCAGTGGGGGTAGGGGTACCAGGACATGGGGACACCGGGGGGGGCACCGGGACACCGGGGGGGGCACCGGGGGTAGGGGTACTGGGACACGGGGACACTGGGATGGGAGGGATTGGGATGGAGGCACTGGGGGTGAGGGCACCGGGACATGGGCACACCGGGGGGACACCAGGGGGGGGCATCGGGACACGGGGACACTGGGGGGGAACCGGGACACAGGGACACCAGGACTGGGGACATCAGGATGGGGGCATTGGGGATGGGGGCACCGGGGACACCACCACTGGGCATGGGGACACCAGGATGGGGGCACTGGGATGGGGACTTTGGGACTGGGGACACTGGGATGGGGGCACCGGGGGTGCACATGGGGCCGGCAGTGGGCCAGGAGGATGGGGACAGGTTGGGGACACGGAGGGGGGGGGCACAGGGACAGCCAGCGGGGGGGGTAACGGGGACGGGACAGCCACTGGGGGGGGTCACAGGGATGGGACAGCCACTAGGGGGGGGGTAACGGGGATGGGAGAGCCCCCGGGGGGGTTAACGGGGACGTGGGAGCCCCCGGGGGGGGGATAACGGGGCCGGGGCCGGGGTCAGAGGGCACAGGGACGGAGCCACCGCTGCCGGTGCCCCCCCAGCCCCGGCGCCGCGGTTCCGCTGTGTCAGCACAACGCCCCCCCCCCGGCCCGCGTCCCCCCCCCTCGCGTTCCCCCCCCCCCCTCCCTTTTATTTTTTGAGGGTCGCCACGGCGACCGCGGCGCCACCGCCAAGGTCGTCCCCGCGCCAAGGTCACCGCGGCCGGGCCGGGGCTCGTGGGGACCCCGGGGCCGGTGGCGCCCACGGGGGAGCGGCGGGGACAAAGGGACGCTTTGTGTGGCCCCCCCCTTCCCTTTTAATGTCCCCCCCCCTCGCTGAGTGGGGTAGGGGGGCGCGCGGGGACCGGCGGGTGGCCCCCGGGGGGGGGGGACAATCGGCTCTTTCTGCCGGGGCCGGTGGCGCCTGGCACCTCGGGCGGGACGGGGGTGGTGGCACCGTGTCCCCAAGGCCCCCGCGGCCCCAAAAGCGCGGTGTCCCCAAAAGCCTGGCGTCCCCAAAGCCACCACTTTGTCCCCAAAACCACCAGCGTGTCCCCAAAGCCACCTCCATGTCCCCGAGGCCACCAGCGTGTCCCCAGCGGTGTCCCCCCACCCGCAGGATGGGGGCAGGAGGTGGCCGGGAGCGGTGACAGCAGCCACGAGGGGGCCGGGACGGTGGCAGGAGGGTGCAGGGACACGGGGGGGGGGACACCAGGGGACAGCAGGGGGGGGGCACGGCAACGGACAGCGCGGGGGGGGCACCGTGGGGACAGCCGAGGGCACGGGGACACCGGGAGGAGGCGTGGGGACACGAGGGCCTGGGGACACCGGGGGACACCAGGGGACAGCGGGGGCTGGGGGGGGTCAGGGATGGCCGTGGGGGGGTCGGGGGGTGGCACCCGCGTGTGTGCGTCCCCCCCCCACGGTGTCCCCCTGTCCCTGCCGCAGGCTGGGGGGGGGACAAAGCTGAGGGGACTGATGGGGACTGGGGGGGGGTAAATGGGATGGGGAGGGGGGAAAAGGGATGGGGGGGGGGCTAAAAAGGATGGGGGCGGCTAAAAGGGTTGAGGGGGGGTTGGGGAAAAGGGGGGGGGGGATGGGGACAAGGGGGGGGACATCAGCAGGGATGGGGGGCGCTGGGGGGGGGCTGCCAAACGCCATCTTCCCCTTCCCGGCTCCAGGAGAGGAAAGGGGGGGGGCACGGGGATTTGGAGCCCCCCCCCCCGGTTAATTTTGGGGAGGGGGAGCCCCCCCCTGATTTGGGGAGAGGGTGATGGGGAGCCCCCCTCCCCCTGCTTGGGTTCTGTGCTTTGGGGGGGGGGCTCGCAGGGGGGGAGGCGGCGCGGGAGGGCTGCGGATGCGCGGCGGAGGCAGCTGGGATGAGGGGGGGGGCACCGCGGGGGCCCAGCGAGCTCGGGGGGGGCCCCCCCGGGAGGATGAAGAGGGGCTGGGGGCCGGGGGGGGGCTCCCCAAGCCGTGTTCCCCCCCCCAACCTTCTTGTAGGGTAGGGGCGCAACGCGGGGCCGGGCGCTGCGGAGCAGGTGGATGCGGAGGGGAAGGGGGGGGGGGGACACTGGGGGGGGGTCACACAGACACGGGGGGGGGACACAGCGAGGGGGGGGCGCATCCTGCCTACCTTCGCCCGCCGCCCAGAGCAGGAGGAGGCCGGCGAGCAGCGGGGGGCCGCGGGGGGGCTTCATGGTGGCTGCCGCGTCCCTGTGCCGCTCCCCACCTGGCAGCGGGCTGCTGGCGGGATAATGTATGCTAATGAGATGCGAGAGGCCGGGCCAATGGGCGCGGAGGAGGAGCCGGGGCCGCCGGGGAGGCCGCTGTTTACAGTCCCATGCGGGTGCTGGGGGGCTGGGAGCCCCCCATGAAGGTCCCCGGGGGTCCTGCATCGCCCCCCCCCCCCCCCATCCCCTTCCCGGGGGAGGGGACCCAGCGCCGGGACCCCCGAGGGGTGAGGGGGGGGCTGGGGATGGCGCCCCCCAGCTTGGGGGGGGGGGAAGTGGCAGCAGAACCCCCCCACGAGGGGTTGGGGACCCCAAAAAGTAAATGGGGTGCGCTAAGAAGGGGTGGGGGAGGGTCTGCCCCCCCCCCTTTTGGGGTCGCAGCCCCCCCGGGACGAGACCCCCGCACCCCGAGCTGGGATGGGGGCGGCCAAAAGTGGCGGCGAGCACCCCGGGGTGGGACGGGGGGCACCCAAAGTGTTGCCCCTACCCCTAAAATCAGAGTTTTTCCCCAAAAAAAACACAGCTCCCCCCCCCTCGGGGGCCAAAGGGGTCCCCCCCACGGCCCCATTGTCCCCCCGGCGAGGGCAGCGGGGTTTCTATGGCAGCCCTCACCCCCGGCAGCACGAACAAAGCGGCGACTCAGCGCGAACAGCGCGGCCTTTCTGCGCCGCCCGGCTCCGGGGGGGGCGGCGGGGGGGGCCAGCGCGACGTTTTGGGGCCGTTCGTCGCCTTTTCGGGGCCGTTCGTCGCCCTTTCGGCCCCCCGCGGCCATTCGTGGGGCTCGTCGGCACGCGGGGCACGTCCCGGCTCGGCGCGGGGAGGGGCGAGGCGAAGCTGCCCCAAAAAACGCCCTTTTGGTGGCCGAAAGATTCGGGATCTGGCGGGCAGCCCCGAAAACGGGGTGAAAAGCGTGGAAACGGGGCAAAAAAAAAAAAAAAGGGAACTTACGGCAGGATTCGGCGGCCCCACCGGCGGCGGGGATGGGGCCGAACGCACAGAGACGGCCTCGGCGGGTTGTGGGGAGCCCCTGCAGCTGGGAGAAATGGTAGAAAAAAGGAGGATTTGGGTTTTTTTTGACATTAGGGACGCCCTAATGTCAAATTAGCACCCCACAGAGGGGTCTGCGCCACCCCAAAGTGATGAGGAGGAGACCCTGTCCCGGGGGACCCCAGCTGGAAACTCAGCGTGCAGGGGCGAGACTGGGACAGGAGCCCAAAGTGATGCCCAATTTCCGCCTGTTTTGCCCCAAATCTTACTGCCACCCCCGCGGTGCGGCCGCCGAGCCCTCTAGTGGGACAGCGTGCGAGGGAAGCGCGGCCGCCTCGGGGCGAAACGCTGCGGCACCAGGCCGGGGAGGCGACGGGTGCTGGGTCCTGGGGGTTAATTAGCTTCAGTGATTAACGAGGAGCCGATGAGCAGCCGCATGCCCTGGCTGCTGTCACCCTGCTGGAGCCCAACGAGGAGGAGACGAGGAGCAGGAGCAGCAGCAGCACCGTGTCCTCTTCTCTTCTGTGCCTCCAAAGGGTTCCTCTGCCTCCAACGCTGCAGCTGCGGGGCCTCTCCCAGCAGGTAAGGGTTTGGGGGGGGGGGGTTGGGGGGCTTGGAGCACGTCAGGATGGGGAAAAAAGGTCAGGATGGGGAAAAAAGGGACGGGAAAAGGGGAGCCCCAGCCCCGAGGGCTCGGCACCGCCCGGCAGGGCAGGGGAACAACCCAGGGGAACAACCCAGGGGAACCAAGCCAGGGGAACCAACCGGTCCTGCTGCAGCCCGCGGGCACCGGCCCGCCCCGGTGACGCCTTTGGGGAGCAGGTGAAGGCAGGGAGGTGGTGACAGGGATCGGCACCACGCCGGGATGGGAGCAAACGGGGCCCTTCTGGGGCTAAAAGGGGCGCGTGGGGGAGTGGGTGCACAGGTGAGGAGCTGAGGGAGGTGGGGAGGGAGGAGAAAGCCAAAATAAGGTGAGGGAGGCGGTGAGGAAAAAAGCCCAAATCTCTCCTCCTCGTCAGCCTCGACCACCTCAGGGAGGGCTCAGGAACCGCAGAATACCCCAGGTAGGAAGGGACCATAAGGATTGAGACCCCAACACGGCTCTAACCCCAAATTTTAGACCGTGTGACTAAGCACGGAGACCAAAATCATCTAAAAACCCTGCCAGGCCTGGTGGCTGAGCGCTCACCGACTTCTTTCTCCACAGGCAGCCGGCGCCTCTCACCGCGACCATGAGGAGCAGCAGCGCCGCACGAGGCAGGGGCTGGAACACCCCATGGGAGACACTGATGGCAGCCACGACGAGCCCCCCTCGAGCCCCCCGAGGCTCCTGAGGCGGCTGCGGGGGGCGGCGGGGCCGAGGCCGGGCCCTGAGCGCCCTGAGCCCCCCGGGACCCCGCGGGACCCCCGGTGGCGCCGCGGCACAAAATGGCGGCGGGGCCGCTTCTCCCTCAGCGCCTTTCCCGCCCACGGCGCGGCCCCGCCCCCTTTTCCCGGCCCTCAGCCAATCAGAGTCCGCGAGCGGCGCGTGCCGCTGAGGGGCGCGACGACCGTTAAACGGCCGCCCCAGCCCGCGCGGGTCGCGAAGCTCCTTTTCCTGAGGTAAAATTTTTAGAAAAAACGTTTTTTTTGACCCAGAACCCGCTTGGAGGGACGGGGGGGACCCAAAGTGTGTCCTGAAGTCGATTTGGGAGGAATCCTGTGGTGTATTTGGAGGTAAGGGGCTGCCGCCCTCCCCAGTCCCCTCAGGCTGTGCCGAGCCCCGTTAAATTCCTGTTAAAATACCATTAAATTCCCATAAAATTCCCATTAAACTTCCCCAAAGCAAGTAGGAAAAGTACCCCAAGGTAGGGGCCCCTTCCCCCCCCGTCCTTTCCCATGTTCTGAGGGGTCTCTGAGGGGCTCCTCTTGCCCAGCTGGGTTAAAATCCTCCAATTTGACGTCTTCAAGCAAAAAAACATTATTTTTTCCCCCTTCTTCTTCTCGCCTGCCCACTCTGGCATCGCCACACAGGAGGGGCGGTTGTTGGAAGGCCACAAGAACCACGCTGGTTAAAAGAAAAACGAGCCTAAAAATACCTAAAAACGCCCGCTCCCCCCCTTCCCAAGAAGAAAAAAAGCTTTTTTATTTTTTTTAAAAAAAAAACTAAATCCCAAATCAGCGCAGCTGACACAACAGCTGCTTCTCCCTTTCAGCCCCATCTCCGCTGTCATTCTTGCTTTGTTTTGTTGCAAAAAAAAAATCTATAAATTGCTGCAAACGCTGCCGTTTTCCTGCCTCTTTCAGGATTCTTCCAATCCATGGAGGAATTTGCACCAAAATTGCCCATTTTTGTCCTGTTTCTCCCAGGGCTGAGCCCCTGCTCCCTCCCAGCCCCGCGCTTTCTCCCCCCAAACCCACTGGTGACACCTAGAAATGGTCATTTTGGGGACCAAAGGGCATTTCTGCTGCTTTTTCCTCAAAAAAAGCACAGTTTTTAGTCTGGTGAGGCCAGGCAGCAGCGAGTCAGCTGCAGCGAGAGCCAATTTGGGTGTTTTTTCCCTTAAATTTTAAATAAAAATGCTGATAAATCGGGGCTGGAGGGACCGATCATGTTTATGGGGCCGCACAGTGAGGCGAGGCGCCTCAAACCCAAGGGCCAATTCCTCACTTTTTTTTCCCCCCGCAGCACCATTTTTTGGACAGAAATCCTCATTTTTCCCCTCAAAAAGCCCCCCCGACCCCCAACCCCCCCCATTTTCCCCCCGGCGTTCGGAAGGAGCACTCCACACCCCGTGTTAACGAAGCTGTTTTTATTCCGCAGCGTCACCCCTAGTGCTTCTTGCTGGCGGCCGCCACCTGGGGAAGGCAGAGAGACCCCCGTCAGCGTGAAAACCACCAGAAAAAGAGAAAAAAAAACACCAAAAACCTCTTAAATCACCCCAAAACGGGGCACGCACCTGCCCGGCGATCCTATCCAGATCCCGCTGCCCCTGCGGCGTCAGCTTGCGCCCGCTGGCAAAAAAACAGACAGAGCGTTGAGAAGGGAACAAAACCAGCGGAACAAAGTGATGAAAAAGCACGAATTCGCCCCAAAAGGGGGCTCCTCACCCGTCCTGGTCCTTCTCCACCATCTTGAGCCCCTCGAGCGCCTGCAGCACGCGGCGGGCGACGCTCTTGGAGCCGCGGCTGAAGTGGCTGGGCATCACGCCGTTGCGCTGCCGCCCGCCGTAGATCTTGGTCATGGAGCCCACGCCGGCGCCGCCGCGCAGGTACAGGTGCCGGGCGGTGGAGGCTGAGGGGGAAAAAAGAGTTTTTTTTGGGGAAAAAAGCGAGGTTTGGGGGAAATAGGGTGTTGGGGGGTTTCTGAGGGAGATGGAGGGGTTTGCGGGGAAGGCTGGTGGTTTTGGGGAGATATTTTGTGTTTTCAAGGAAAACAGATCAATTTTTTTTTTAGGGGGGACACAAGGCTCCTCTTCTTGAGGGAAAATCTGTTTTTGGGGAAAAAATCCTGTCTTTGTAAGGGATAAAGCTCCTGATTTTGGGGGAAAATCCTCTGTTTTAGGCTAAAAGCTCACAGTTTGGGGGAGAAAAGCTTCCCATTTTGGGGAAAAAAGCTCCTGGTTTGTGGGGAAAATCCGGTTTTATGCTAAAAGCTCCCAGTCTTGGGGAGAGAAGTTTCCAGTTTGGAGGAAAAAAGGCTCCCGGTTTTGGGGGAAAATATTCTGTTTTAGGGAAAACATTCCTGGTTTTGTGGGGAATAACGCTATCAGTTTTCAAGGAAAATCCTCTGTTTTAGGCAAAAAGGTCACAGTTTTGGGGAGAAAAACTTCCAGCTTTGGAGTGTGGGGAGGAAGGCTTCAGTTCCTGGGGGAAAATCTTCTGTTTTGGGGAAAAAAATCCTGGTTTTGAGGGGACAAGGCTCCCAGTTTTGAGGGAAAATCCTCTGTTTTAGTCCAACTCCAGGTTTGGGGAAGAAAGCTTCTGGTTTCAGGGGGAAATCCGCTCACATTTTGGAGGAGACTCCAGTTTTGGGGGAAAATCTCCCGGTTTGGGGGGAAAACCCTCCCATTCTTGAGGGAAAAGCTCCCGGTTTGGGGGAAAAATCCTCTATTTTGGGCAAAAAGCTCCTGGCTTTGCAGATAAAAACTTCCCCTATTTTGTAAGGGAAATCCTCCTGGTTTTGGGGTAAATTACTCCTTTTCTTGGGGAGAAAACCCTCTGTTTCGGGCAAAAAGATCCTTCTGTGCAGAAAAACCTCTCCTTTTGGGGCTAAACCCTCCCGTTTTGGGCCAGAACCCCCCGGTTTCGGCACTCACCGGCCCGCGTGTAGAACCAGTTCTCGTCATAGGGCGCCAGCTCCTTGTGCTTGGCCAGCTTCACCGTGTCCACCCACTCGGGCACCTTCAGCTTCCCCGACCTAAGGGCGGCGCCGTTACCGGGGGCTCTCCGGTCCCCCCCGGTGCCCCCCCGGTCCCCTCCCGGTCCCCCCTGCACTCACTTCTTGAGGAAAGCCGCCAGGGCCCGCACGAACTCCTGCTGGTTCACGTCCTTCACCGTCACCCCGGGCATCTACCGGGACACGGGGGGGGGGGTCAGCGCCGCCGGGACCGGGACCCGAACCGGGACCGGGACCCCCCCCCGCGTGCCCTCCGCGCCCCCCAAGGTCCCGGTCGCGTCCCCACCCCCCCGGTTCCGTTTCCGCCCCCCCGGTTCCGTTTCCTCGCCCCGGTCCCCCCCCATCCCCGGTTCCCCCCCCCCGGTGCCGGTCCCGGCCCCGACCTCGCTGCTCCGTGCGCGCGCGGCGGGGCCGGAAGAGGAGGGAGCGCGGGGCCGCCCGGGGGAAGGCGCAGGGCTCGAGTCTCGCGAGAGCTTCTCCTCCAATCCCCCTCCGCGAGATTTCGCCCCGCCAATAGGAGCGCTGAGGGGGCGTGGCTCCGCGTTCCCGCCCCCCGTGAGGTCATGGCGCGCCGCCGCCACGTGGGGGCGCGCTGCGGGCGTGACGTCAGCGCTGGCTGGGGCAGCACCGGGCGCGCTTCGCTCCGGTGGCAGCCGGGAGGTCACCGCCGGGGAGGGGGGGGCTGGGAGCGGCCGGGGAGTCGGGGAACGACCGGGAGGGGACCGGGGTGGGGCGAGGAGCGGCCGGGGGAGCGCCGGGGGGTGGCGGCGCCTCCCAGAACCGGGAGGGGGCGTGCAGGGGGCTCCTTCCCGGCGTTTCCGGCACAGGGCAAAGCCGCGGTGGCGCCGGGAAGGAACGGGAGGAGCGGAAGGCGCCGGCGGAGCCTTCCGTGGAGCCCTCTGGGCCCCCGCGGCCAGGCGGTGAAGCATCGGCACGGGAGCTGTGTGAAAGCGGCTTTATTTGGCACGGGAGCGGCGGCTGCCGCGGCCATGCAGGCGGCACGAGCAGCGCTGCCCTGCGCTCCCCTTCGGCTCCTCGGCGGCGGCAGCAGCGCCCCGGCCGGCCGCCTACTTGAGGGCCTTGTTTTTGTTGAGCAGGATGAAAATCTCGCAGGCGGTTTTCAGGGCCGCCTGCACGGTCGTGCAGATGTGTCCCACCATGTCTTGGGTTTTGAGCGACTTCCGCAGGCTGGCCACCTCGTCCTCCAGCAGCTTGGCCTGCTCGCTGAAGCCCTGCTTCAGCAGCCGCTCCTGCTCCTGCATCTTGGCCTGCATGGCCCGCTCGATCTCCTGCTGCGCCTTCAGTGCCTCCGCCTGCATCTTGGCCTCCATCATCCTCAGGCTCTCCTGGTAACTGCGCTCTTGGTCGGCCAGCAGCACCTCCAGCTGCTTGTTGCGTTCCTCCGCCGCCTTCTGCGCCTGCCCCAGCAGCTCGGCCTGCTGCTTCTGGTCTGGGGGGGCGACAGGGACATGAGGGGACGCTGGGAGTCAGCCCCGGGGGCTGCGGGGACGCACCGGGGCCGCGGCCCTCACCTGCCAGCTGCTTCTCGACCTCGGTCAGCGCGTTGTCCGCCTTCAGCACCGCCTCAGCCTCCGCCTTGCGCCCTTCCAGGAACTTGTCCAGCATCTCCTCGGCCTGCAGGGCCCCGGGGGGGTGAGGGAACAGCCCCGAGCCCCCTCCCCGAGCCCCGCAGTGCCGTCCTCACCTTGTTGCCCTTGTTCGGGGCCTCCCGGTAGGCATCCACCAGGCGCTGCCGGTCAGCCTGGTAAGCGCGGTAGCCACCGGGCTGGGCGTAGGCGCCCTGGGCCAAGTTGGCTTCGAGGGGCTGGGCCAGCTCGGCCAGCAGCTCCCGGCAGCGCGTGCGCGACGCCTCCTCGTTCTGCTGCAGCAGTGCCCCGTACTCGGCCTGCAGCTCCTCCTGCGGGCACCGGGACGGCGTCAGCACCGCGGCGGGGCCGGGAACACCCGGTGAGGACCCGCAGGGGCGCTGCCACGCACCATCAGCTTCAGCTGCTGCTGCTGGTCCCGGTCCCGGAAGGCGCGGTGGTGGAAGACGGCCAGCGCCTGCTGCAGCCAGCGGTTGTGCGCCTCCGACAGCTCGTGCTGCTCGGCCGGCAGCACCACGCCCTGCACGCCCTTGCGGTACTCCACCAGCGCCTCCACCGCCGCCGCCGCGTTCTCGCTCGCCGCCACCACTGCCATCGTTCCCTCCAGGCAGGGCACGCGCCCGCTGCTGATGGTCTCCAGGTAGCTCGTCACCACCGTGCCGAACGCTGCCGGGAGCGGCACCGAGAGGCACGGTGAGGCCCCAGCACCGCCGCCAAGCCCTCGAGCCCCCCGCTGCCGCCACCCCGCTCACTGTGGCCGTTGAGCTCCACGCCGTCCTGCAGCTGCTTGGGCCTGGAGGCAGCCAGCACGTGCTGGCAGAAGCGCTCCACCTGCGCCAGGAAGCCGGGCTGCAGCGCCGCCTCGGGCAGCTCCTCGGGCCGGCCCCGCTGCTCCGCGCCCACGGGCGGAGGGAAGACGAAGCACTTGCGCGTGGGGAAGTAGTTGCGGATGCACTGCCGCGTGGTGTTGTACGCCACCACCTGCCGCCCGTAGCCTGCGTGGGGCAGCGGGGGCACCGTGAGCCCCGTTATCGCCGCCACCGCCTCCGTGCCGCCTCCCCGCCCGCCCGCTCACCCGGCTTCAGCATCAGCGCCCGCTCCAGGTACTCGTCCTCGCTGATGGGGCGCTCGTCCGCCCGCAGCTCCAGCGTGAAGTCGCGCACGG
The DNA here is from genome assembly GCF_964035555.1 of Netta rufina. Taxonomy (NCBI): domain Eukaryota; kingdom Metazoa; phylum Chordata; class Aves; order Anseriformes; family Anatidae; genus Netta; species Netta rufina. Next base: position 15,978 of record NW_028168837.1, on the reverse strand, counting down.
CCCAGACGAAGTCGGGGAAGAAGCGCACGAACTCGCTGTCCTCCGCCTCCCCCGCCCGCTCCCCGGTGCCCGCCCGCGTCCGGATGAAGCCCGTCAGCTCCGACACCAGCCTGGCACCCGCTCAGGAACCCAACGGACACCCGTGGGGGTCCCAAGCCCGGCCTCTCCCCCCCCAAAATGCCCCAAATCCCACAGCTCGGCCCCCACATGTGCACCCCCAAGCCCCAGTTTCACCACAAATCCCGATGCTTCCCCCTGAATCCTCGTCACCCCCCAGGTGCTGTGTCCCCCCAAATCTGACATCCCCCTAAATCCCACAGCTTCATCCTAAATTCCCCTAAATTCTGCCTTCACCCCACATCCTGCACCCCCCCCCAGCCTAAATCCCTCATCCACTCTAAATCCCACAGCCTCACCCCAAAACCCATATCCCCCCCCAATCCCTTATCAGCCCATACACCACAGCTTCACCCTAAATCTCGCGTTGCCCCCTAAATCCTGCATTCCCCCAAATCGCAAAACTGCAGCCTAAACCCTGCACTGCCCCCTTAAACCCCAAATCCCCCAAATCTGACATCCCCCCACCCCAAAACATCCCCCTAAACCCCACGACTCCACCCCAAACCCCACAACTCCACCCTAATCCTGCTCCCCCATTAACCCTTAAGCCCCAAATCCCCTCAACCCCCCCCCGAAAATTCCCCTAAACCCCCAAATCCCCCTCCCAGTGCCGGATACTCGAGGTTCTCCAGCGCCTGCTGGTCGATGGTGCCAGAGCTGTTGTACACCAGGGTGCTGGAGAGCAGCAGCGCCAGCGTGAAGATCCAGGCGTCGTTACGGCTGTCACCCTACAGCCGGGGGGGGGTCGTCAGGGCCGGATCCGGTGGTCTCGGGCCCCCCCCCCGACCCGACACCCACCTTGTTGGGGTCCCCCAGCCCCTCGGTGTCCAGCAGCACCAGGGTGGTGTCGGCCCGGCACGGGTGCGGCAGGCACCACATCCAGATGCCCTTGGTGTGCGCCTGCACCGTGTGGCCCAGGGGGAAGCCTGCGGGGCCGGGAGAGGGGTCGGGGGGGCGAGCGGGACCCGCCGGCCCCGTTAATCCTCCCTTAACCCCCTCCTTAACCCCGTTAATTGGTGATGCCCCCATGGTCTCACCGGTGCGCCGCTGTGCCAGCCGGTTCATGAGGAAGGACTTGCCGGTGCGGTAGGGCCCGGCGATGGCCACCACCACCACGGGCTGCCCGATGCTGCTCAGCACCTCCAGCGCCGCGGGGTCGGCCCTCAGCACCCCGTCGGGCCCGTTGCGCACCAGGCACAGCGGCTCCTCCATTCCTGCTCCCAGCACAAGCAGAAATGAAACCGAAACGAAACTAAAACTCCGGCACCAGCGAATAAAAAGCAGCGCCCCCTCCCCCCCCCCTCCTGTCCCCGCCTGACTCAACGGGAGGGCGGCAGCTGCTCGGCCCTTTCCTGCACCACCTCAATTTCTATGAAACACAAACTGAGAGGCAGGAGGGAAGAATTTATTGGGGTCACACCGAGGTCACAGCACGCGCCGGATCAGCCGCAGGGCCCCCGACACCGCCACCCGTGCCAGGCCCGGCAGGAAGATATCGGCGGCGATGCCGAGCCCGTCCAGCACACATTGGACCCTCCTGCAGCACATGGAGGGGGCTTGGCACCCCCGCCCTGGCCCAAGCACCACCACCTGCTCCAGGACTGGCAGGAAGGTTTCAGCGGTGATGCCGAGCACCTACAGCACCCATTAGTGCTATGGCTTCTTCATCTTCTCCTTGTTCTCCTGCTGCCTCCGGATCAGCTCCCTCAGCAACTTGGCCAAGCACTGGAAGCCTAACTGCAGCAGTACCTGAAGTTCCAGCGGCACACGGAGGGAGCTCAGCACCGCCACCACAGCGCCTGACACCACCACCTGTGCCAGGCCCAGCAGGAAGATTTTGGCGGCGATGCTGAGCCCGTCCAGCACCCGTTGGCGCCACGACGGCTTCTTCATCTCCTCCTTCTCCTCCCGCAGCCTCCGGATCTGCTCCCCCAGCACCTCGGCCTCACGCTTGAAGCCTTCCTGCAGCAGCGCCTGCTGCTCCTGCGGCACACAGAGGGGGCTCGGCATCGCCAGCACAGCCCCGGCACCACCAGCATCGCCGCGCCCTCACACCTACCCGCATCTTGTGCTCGATGACGCGCTCCTGCTCCTCCACCATCACCTGCTGCTGGCGCCGCAGCTGCTCCTCCAGCTGCTGCTGGTGCTCCTCCAGGCTGCGCCGCTGCTCCTCCTGCTGAGCCTCCAACGCCCTCACGGCCTCTGCTGCAGCCGCTGCTGCCGCCGCCTCGCTGGCCGCCCACTTCTCAAGCTCCGACAGCTGCTGGTCGGCCGCGCACAGCGCCCGCACCAACACCTCGTGCCCCTGCAGGAACTTCTCCAGCACCGCCGCTGCCTGGAGGGCGCAGCCATCAGGGTGCTACCGGCACCAGCACCACACGTCCTGCACCGGCACCACGCATCCGGCACTGGCAGGGCGCTCACCTTCACCCCCAAGCCAGGCCGCCGGTGGTACTCCTCCCTCAGCTCCCCCAGGTGCTCCTGGAAGCGGCGCGACCCCCCCGGCACGGCGTACTCCCCGCGGTCCAGCCGCTGCTCCACGTCCCGCCACAGCTCCTGCAGCACCGCAAGGCTCCGCTCCTCCGAGGCCGCCTCATTGCGCCGGCAGAACTCCTCCTTGGCCGCCTGCAGCTCGCTCTGCCGGGGCGACGCGTGGCTCAGCAGGCAGGGGGATGCCACGTGCCACACCACACCGCACCGTGCCAGCACCCACCATCAGCTGGAGCTGGTAGCGCTGCTCCTTGTCGGCAAAGACGCGCGCCATGAAGAGGGCGAGGGCGCGGCACTCACAGCGCTGGTGTGCCTCCCCCAGCTCCTCCTGCGAGGCCGTGGGCAGCTTCAGCTCCTGCTCCATGCGCTGCCGGTACTCGGCCACCGCCGCCGCCACCGCCGCCGTGTTCTCAGCCACCGCCAGCGCCGTCACCACACTCTCCAGGCACAGCACGCCGCTGCTGCCGATGGCCTCCACGTACCTCTCCGCCAGGCTCGCCAGCACTGCCGGGAGACAACGGTGCCATCACCCCCCTGCAGCACCCCAACGGGGCCGCCCGGTGCCGCGCCACCACCGCCACTCACTCCTGCCCGTCACCACCGCCTGCCCCGGCAGCGCCTTCACCGGGGCCGTGTCCCAGATGTGCCGGCAGAAGGCGTCGGCCTGCTGCAGGAATCTGGGGCGCAGCTGCCCCTCGTCGAGCTCCTCCAGGCGCGTCATCGCCTCGGGCTCGGCTGGCGGCGGCAGCACGAAGCACTTGCGGTTGGGGAAGAAGTCGCGCAGGCAGCGCCGCAGCTCGTTCTGCTCCTGCACCACGCGGCTGCTCCCTGCGGCACGGGGACACCGTCGGGATGTGGCCCTGTGCCGTCACCCCAAATCACCCCCGTGGTGCCACCGCCACCACCATACCAGGCCGCAGGCGCAGCACGTGCTCCAGGTACTCGTCCTCGTTGACGCGCTGCCCGTCCACCGACAGCTCCAGCACGAAATCCCGCACGGCCCAGACGAAGCCGGGGAAGAAGCGCACGAAGTTGGCTGCCGCCGCGTCCCCACTGTCTCCCGCCCGCACCCGCACGCGCTCCGTCAGTGCCGTCACCACCCTGCGGGGAGCAGCAGCGGCATCACCGCGATGTCACCGTGACAGCGCCAACACCGCCGCGCCCGCCCTTAGCCCCCAGTACCCGAGGGTCTCCAGCGCCTGCTGGTTGATGGTGCCGGAGCTGTTGTACACCAGGGTGCTGGAGAGCAGCAGCGCCAGCGTGAAGATCCAGGCGTCGTTACTGTTGTCACCCTACACCAGGGGGGGGGGTCGTCAGGGCCGGATCTGGTTGTCCTGCGCCCCCCCGTCCCTACACCCACCTTGTCGGGGTCCCCCAGCCCCTCGGTGTCCAGTAGCACCAGGGTGGTGTCGGCCCGGCGCGGGTGCGGCAGGCACCACATCCAGATGCCCTTGGTGTGTGCCTGCAGCGCGTGGCCCAGGGGGAAGCCTGCGGGGCCGGGAGAGGGGTTGGGAGGGCGTTAATGTCGTTAACGACCTCCTCATTATCCCCATTAACCTCCTCACCAACCCCGTGGTCTCACCGGTGCGCCGCTGCGCCAGCCGGTTCATGAGGAAGGACTTGCCGGTGCGGTAGGGCCCGGCGATGGCCACCACCACCACGGGCTGCCCGATGCTGCTCAGCACCTCCAGCGCCGCGGGGTCGGCCCTCAGCACCCCGTCGGGCCCGTTGCGCACCAGGCACAGCGGCTCCTCCATTCCTGCTCCCAGCACAAGCAGAAATGAAACCGAAACGAAACCAAAACTCCAGCACCAGCGAATAAAAAGCAGCGCCCCCCCCCCACCTCCTGTCCCCGCCTGACTCAACGGGAGGGCGGCAGCTGCTCGGCCCTTTCCTGCACCACCTCAATTTCTATGAAACACAAACTGAGAGGCAGGAGGGAAGAATTTATTGGGGTTTCACCAAGGTCACGGCACGCGCCAGATCTTCAACACGGCCCCTGACACCGCCACCCGGAACAGGACCGGCAGGAGTATTTCAGCAGCGATGCCGAGCCCCTTCAGCACCCGTTGGCACCAAAACGGCTTCTTCCTCTCCTTGTTCTTCTGCAGCCTCCGGATCTCCTCCCGCAGCGCCTTGGCAAACTGCTCGAAGGCTTCCTGCTGCTCCTGAGGCACACAGAGGGGGCTTGGCACTGCCACCATGGCCTCTGGCATCACCACCCATGCCAGGCCCGGCAGGAAGATGTCGGCGGTGATGCTGAGCCCAACCAGCGCCCGTTGGCGCCACGGATTCTTCTTCTCCTCCTTGTCCTCCTGCAGCCTCCTGATCAGCTCCTGCAGCACCTTGGCCAACCACTGGAAGGCATCCTGCAGCGGCGCCTGCTGCTCCTGTGGCACAGGGAGGGGGCTCGGCACCGCCGCTGTGGTCCCTGGCACCACCACCCACGCAAGGCCCGGCAGGAAGATATCTGCAGTGATGCTGAGCCCATCCAGCATCAGTTGGTGACATGGCTTCTCCATCTCCTCCTTGTCCTCCTGCAGCCTCTTGATCTGTTCCTGCAGCACCTTGGCCAAGCACTGGAAGGCATCCTGCAGCAGCGCCTGCTGGTCCTGTGGCACACGGAGGGGGCTCGGCACCACTGCTGTGGTCCCTGGCACCACCACCCACGCAAGGCCCGGCAGGAAGACGTCGGCGGCGATGCCGAGCCCGTCCAGTGCCCGTTGGCGCCACGACGGCTTCTTCATCTCCTCCTTCTCCTCCTGCAGCCTCTGGATCTGCTCCCCCAGTGCCTCGGCCTCGCACTCGAAGCCTTCCTGCAGCAGCGCCTGCTGCTCCTGCGGCACACGGAGGGGGCTCAGCACCGCTGTCATAGCCCCGGCACTGCCAGCACTGCCGCGCCCTCACACCTACCCGCATCTTGTGCTCGATGACGCGCTCCTGCTCCTCCAGCATCACCCGCTGCTGGCGCCGCAGCCGCTCCTCCAGCTGCCGCTGGTGCTCCTCCAGGCTGCGCCGCTGCTCCTCCTGCCGCGCCTCCAACACCCTCACGGCCGTCGCTGCCTCCGCCACCGCCACCGCCTCGCTGGCCACCCGCTTCTTCTCAAGCTCCAACAGCTGCTGGTCGGCCGCGCACAGCGCCCGCACCAACACCTCGCGCTCCTGCAGGAACTTCTCCAGCACCGCCGCTGCCTGGAGGGCGCAGCCATCAGGGTGCTACCGGCACCAGCACCGTGCATCCGGCACCAGCACCACGTGTGCAGCACTGACACCGCGCTCACCTTCACCCCCAAGCCAGGCCGCTGGTGGTACTCCTCCCTCAGCTCCCTCAGGTGCTCCTGGAAGCGGCGCGACCCCCCCAGCACGGCGTACTCCCCGCGGTCCAGCCGCTGCTCCACGTCCCGCCACAGCTCCTGCAGCACCGCAAGGCTCCGCTCCTCCGAGGCCGCCTCGTTGCGCCGGCAGAACTCCTCCTTGGCCGCCTCCAGCTCGCTCTGCCGGGGCGATGCGTGGCTCAGCGGGCAGGGGGATGCCACGTGCCACACCACACCGCACCGTGCCAGCACCCACCATCAGCTGGAGCTGGTAGCGCTGCTCCTTGTCGGCAAAGACGCGCGCCATGAAGAGGGCGAGGGCGCGGCGCTCACAGCGCTGGTGTGCCTCCCCCAGCTCCTCCTGCGAGGCCGTGGGCAGCTTCAGCTCCTGCTCCATGCGCTGCCGGTACTCGGCCACCGCCGCCACCACCGCCGCCGTGTTCTCAGCCGCCGCCAGCGCCGTCACCACACTCTCCAGGCACAGCACGCCGCTGCTGCCGATGGCCTCCACGTACCTCTCCGCCAGGCTCGCCAGCACTGCCGGGAGGTAATGGTGCCGTCACCCCCCTGCAGCACCCCAACGGGGCCGCCCGGTGCCGCGCCACCACCGCCACTCACTCCTGCCCGTCACCACCGCCTGCCCCGGCAGCACCTTCACCGGGGCCGTGTCCCAGATGTGCCGGCAGAAGGCGTCGGCCTGCTGCAGGAATCTGGGGCGCAGCTGCCCCTCATCGAGCTCCTCCAGGCGCGTCATCGCCTCGGGCTCGGCTGGCGGCGGCAGCACGAAGCACTTGCGCTCGGGGAAGAAGTCGCGCAGGCAGCGCCGCAGCTCGTTCTGCTCCTGCACCATGCGGCTGCTCCCTGCGGCACGGGGACACCGTCGGGATATGGCCCTGTGCCGTCACCCCAAATCACCCCCGTGGTGCCACCGCCACCACCATACCAGGCCGCAGGCGCAGCACGTGCTCCAGGTACTCGTCCTCGTTGACGCGCTGCCCGTCCACCGACAGCTCCAGCACGAAATCCCGCACAGCCCAGACGAAGCCGGGGAAGAAGCGCACGAAGTTGGCTGCCGCCGTGTCCCCGCTGTCCCCCGCCCGCACCCGCACGCGCTCCGTCAGCGCCGTCACCACCCTGCAGGAAGCAGCAGTGGCGTCACCGCGATGTCACCGTGACAGCGCCAACACCGCCGCGCCCGCCCTTAGCCCCCAGTACCCGAGGGTCTCCAGCGCCTGCTGGTTGATGGTGCCGGAGCTGTTGTACACCAGGGTGCTGGAGAGCAGCAGCGCCAGCGTGAAGATCCAGGCGTCGTTACTGTTGTCACCCTACACCCGGGGGGGGTCGTCAGGGCCGGATCTGGTTGTCCTGCGCCCCCCCGTCCCTACACCCACCTTGTCGGGGTCCCCCAGCCCCTCGGTGTCCAGCAGCACCAGGGTGGTGTCGGCCCGGCGCGGGTGCGGCAGGCACCACATCCAGATGCCCTTGGTGTGTGCCTGCAGCGCGTGGCCCAGGGGGAAGCCTGCGGGGCCGGGAGAGGGGTTGGGAGGGCGTTAATGTCGTTAACGACCTCCTCATTATCCCCATTAACCTCCTCACCAACCCCGTGGTCTCACCGGTGCGCTGCTGTGCCAGCCGGTTCATGAGGAAGGACTTGCCGGTGCGGTAGGGCCCGGCGATGGCCACCACCACCACGGGCTGCCCGATGCCGCGCAGCACCTCCAGCACCGCGGGGTCAGCCCTCAGCACCCCGTCGGGCCCGTTCTGCACCAGGCACAGCGGCTCCTCCATTCCTGCTCCTAGCACCAGCAGAAACGAAACCAAAACTCCGGCACCAGCGAATAAAAAGCAGCCCCCCCCCCCCTCCTCCTGCCCCCAGCTGACTCAACGGGGAGTGTTGCAGGAAGCACGGCCGAAAGCACAACCGACACCAGTATGGTCAGATCATGCTCCATTTTATTGCCCCAATAGCCTAACTTTTATGGTGAACTTACCAGGGGTGGACAGTGTTTCACCCAAGATTGTTGGTCAAGAGTACTCAGACCAACAAGTACAAGAACCCCATCCCCTTGTGATAAGCAGTCACGTAGACCTTGTCCTTGAAGCCAGAGGCTGGTAACAATATTTTTCTAAATTCCTCAGTTGGGCGATGTGGGAACACTGTCATGGGAACTTCTCAGAGTTGCCCTGGTAGCTTGCTTTGCTCAGCTGCAGCAAGCCGTGGGATCTTTGCTGTTTCAAAAAATCCCTCAACAGGGGAGGGCGGCAGCTGCTCGGCCCTTTCCTGCACCGCCTTGATTTCCAGGAAACACAAACTGAGAGGCAGAAGGGAAAAATTTATTGGGGTCACACCAAGGTCACAGCACGCGCCGGATCAGCCGCAGGGCCCCCGACACCGCCACCCGCGCCAGGCCCGGCAGGAAGATATCGGCGGCGATGCCGAGCCCGTCCAGTGCCCGTTGGCGCCACGACGGCTTCTTCATCTCCTCCTTCTCCTCCCGCAGCCTCCGGATCTCATCCCGCAGCCCCTCAGCCTCCCGCTTGAAGCCTTCCTGCAGCAGCGCCTGCTGCTCCTGCGGCACACGGAGGGGGCTCGGCACCGCCAGCACGGCCCTCGGCACCGCCGGCACCACGACGCCCTCACACCTACCCGCATCTTGTGCTCGATGACGCGCTCCTGCTCCTCCAGCATCGCCCACTGCTGGCGCCACAGCTGCTCCTCCAGCTGCCGCTGGTGCTCCTCCAGGCTGCGCCGCTGCTCCTCCTGCCGCGCCTCCATCGCCCTCACGGCCTCTGCTGCAGCCGCTGCTGCTGCCGCCGCCACCGCCTCGCTGGCCACCCGCTCCTTCTCGTGCTCCGACAGCTGCTGGTCGGCCGCGCACAGCGCCCGCACCAACACCTCGCGCTGCTGCAGGAACTTCTCCAGCACCGCCGCTGCCTGGAGGGCGCAGCCATCAGGGTGCTACCGGCACCAGCACCGTGCATCCAGCACCGGCACCACGTGTGCAGCACCGACACCGCGCTCACCTTCACCCCCAAGCCAGGCCGCCGGTGGTAATTCTCCATCAGCTCCCCCAGGTGCTCCTGGAAGCGGCGCGACCCCCCCGGCACGGCGTACTCCCCGCGGTCCAGCCGCTGCTCCACGTCCCGCCACAGCTCCTGCAGCACCGCGCGGCTCCGCTCCTCCGAGGCCGCCTCGTTGCGCCGGCAGAACTCCTCCTTGGCCGCCTCCAGCTCGCTCTGCCGGGGCGATGCGTGGCTCAGCGGGCAGGGGGATGCCACGTGCCACACCACACCGCACCGTGCCAGCACCCACCATCAGCTGGAGCTGGTAGCGCTGCTCCTTGTCGGCAAAGACGCGCGCCATGAAGAGGGCGAGGGCGCGGCACTCACAGCGCTGGTGTGCCTCCCCCAGCTCCTCCTGCGAGGCCGTGGGCAGCTTCAGCTCCTGCTCCATGCGCTGCCGGTACTCGGCCACCGCCGCCGCCACCGCCGCCGTGTTCTCGGCCGTCGCCAGCGCCGTCACCGCGCTCTCCAGGCACAGCACGCCGCTGCTGCCGATGGCCTCCACGTACCTCTCCGCCAGGCTTGCCAGCACTGCCGGGAGGTAATGGTGCCGTCACCCCCCTGCAGCACCCCAACGGGGCCGCCCGGTGCCGCGCCACCACCGCCACTCACTCCTGCCCGTCACCACCGCCCGCCCTGGCAGCGCCTTCACCGGGGCCGTGTCCCAGATGTGCCGGCAGAAGGCGTCGGCCTGCTGCAGGAATCTGGGGCGCAGCTGCCCCTCATCGAGCTCCTCCAGGCGCGTCATCGCCTCGGGCTCGGCTGGCGGCGGCAGCACGAAGCACTTGCGGTTGGGGAAGAAGTCGCGCAGGCAGCGCCGCAGCTCGTTCTGCTCCTGCACCACGCGGCTGCTCCCTGCGGCACGGGGACACCGTCGGGATGTGGCCCTGTGCCGTCACCCCAAATCACCCCCGTGGTGCCACCGCCACCACCATACCAGGCCGCAGGCGCAGCACGTGCTCCAGGTACTCGTCCTCGTTGACGCGCTGCCCGTCCACCGACAGCTCCAGCACGAAATCCCGCACGGCCCAGACGAAGCCGGGGAAGAAGCGCACGAAGTCGGCTGCTGCCGCGTCCCCGCTGTCCCCCGCCCGCACCCGCACGCGCTCCGTCAGCGCCGTCACCACCCTGCAGGAAGCAGCAGTGGCGTCACCGCGATGTCACCGTGACAGCGCCAACACCGCCGCGCCCGCCCTTAGCCCCCAGTACCCGAGGGTCTCCAGCGCCTGCTGGTCGATGGTGCCGGAGCTGTTGTACACCAGGGTGCTGGAGAGCAGCAGCGCCAGCGTGAAGATCCAGGCGTCGTTATGGCTGTCACCCTACAGCCGGGGGGGGGTCGTCAGGGCCGGATCCGGTGGTCCCGGGCCCCCCCGACCCCACACCCACCTTGTTGGGGTCCCCCAGCCCCTCGGTGTCCAGTAGCACCAGGGTGGTGTCGGCCCGGCGCGGGTGTGGCAGGCACCACATCCAGATGCCCTTGGTGTGCGCCTGCACCGCGTGGCCCAGGGGGAAGCCTGCGGGGCCGGGAGAGGGGTTGGGAGGGCGTTAATGTCGTTAACGACCTCCTCATTATGCCCATTAACCTCCTCACCAACCCCATGGTCTCACCGCTGCGCCGCTGTGCCAGCCGGTTCATGAGGAAGGACTTGCCGGTGCGGTAGCGCCCGGCGATGGCCACCACCACCACGGGCTGCCCGATGCCGCGCAGCTCCTCCAGCACCTCGGGATTGAGGCTCAGCACCCCGTCGGGCCCGTTCTGCACCAGGCACTGGGGGGCCCCCCATCGCCCCCCCCTTGGGCCACGGCACCGCCTCCGCTGTGTCCCCGCGCCTTGCGGTGACGTCCCGTTGGGTGGCGGTGCCACCACAGCAGATTTCAACCGCATCCTCTTCCTTGACAGCATCACCTTGACACGCGTTGATGTCCTGTTGAGTGTCACTGTCACCACCACACCTTGCATTGGTGGCGTCCTCTTTGGTCCTGGTGTCACCGAGCCACGTGTTGACATCTTCATCTGTCATGGCGTCCCCGAGCCACGCGTTGATGTCCCACTTGGACGCGGCGTCACTCTGCCACGCGTCACCGAGCTCCTGCCACGTGCCGGCGTCACCGCTGCCGTCCCCTTTTCCCTTGACCTCATCCCCGCACCACAGCTTGGCGACATCCTCGGCCTCATCCTGCCACAGGCACAGCGCGGTGCTGGGCCGGGGGCCGCTCCCCACCCCCCCGTGTCCCCCCCAGGTCCCCCCACCCGGTACCTGCTGCGCCGCCTCCTCCGCCTCCCGGCACAGCCGCGCCACCCGCAGCGGCTCGGCCCCGCACAGCGCCTCCGCCGCCCGCTCCGCCAGCGCCGCCAGGTCTGGGGAGGGAGGGAAGGAGGGGACCCAAAACACTCAGGGGGGGCGCCCCCGCAGCGCGCCCCCCTCCCCAAACACCCCCCTACTCACAGGCGCCGCTGACGGGCTCCCCGCTCAGCCCCGTTTTGGGGGCGCAGCCGAGGAGGTGGGCGCAGAGCTGCGGCAACCCGCCGGCGCCGCCGGCCTCCAGGCGGAACAGCTTGTGCTCGGGGAACAGCGCAAGGATGCGGCGCGCCACCGGCGCCTCCATGGCCTGCGGGGACGGCCCACGGTCAGCGCGGTGTCACCGGCATCCCCGCGGGGACACCGGGGCGGGCGCCCACCTGGGGGGGGTCCCAGCGCCACCCGCAGCTCGTGGCCTTCGGCCTCCAGCACGGCCTCGTCCTCGGGCGCCACGGCGGCGCCGTGCAGGCTCCAGACGAAGGGCGGCAGCACGGTGCGCAGCAGCGAGCCTTCGTCCTCCTCATCCTCCTCCTCCTCCGCGGCTTCCAGCAGCCTCAGGCGGCGCGGCAGCGCCCGGACGTAGCCACGAGGAGTGAAGGAAAAAGGAAACGGGGCGAAAAGAGGCAGAAAAGGGCAAAAGGGAGGTGAGGGGGGCAAGGATACGTCAGGCGCTCCAGCTCCTCCCTGCGGCTCGCCGGCCGCGGCCCCGCTGCTGTAGATGAAGACGCTGGCGAGCAGCAGGCTGCAGCACCAGCCAGACTGCAGGAACCAGGGGTCCTGGGGGGATCCGGGGGGTCAGCGGGGGGCTCCGCGACCCCCCGCGACCCCCCCCCAACCCCCCCCAGCCTTCCTCCAGCACCTCCTCATCCCTCCTCCTCGTCCCCCGGCGCGGGGAAGCCGGCGGCGTCCAGCAGCACCAGCGCGTGGCCCGGCTGCGTCGGGTGCCAGCAGCAGCGCAGCCACAGCCCGGGGCTGCTGGGGAACGCTGGGGGGGGGCGAGAAAAATTGGGGAGGGGGTCAGAAAAATTGGGGGGGAGGTCAGAAAAATTTTGAGGGAGTCAGAAATATTTTTTTGGGGGGGGGATTTGGGGTCGTTACCACCGCCCGGCCCCGCCAGCTGGTCCCAGCAGGAAGGATTTCCCGCTGCCCCTCGGCCCGAAGGCGGCCACGACGTGGATGGGGCCCGGAGCCCCCCCGCAGGGCGTCCAGGGCCTGTAGGAACAGCCGTGGGCCCCCCCCGCGCCCCCCCCCGGAGCCGCCAGCTGCAGCGGGACCCGCGGCGGAGCGGCCATGGCGCTGCCGGTGCCGCTCCCGGAGCCGCTTCCCCGTCCCGGAGCCGCTTCTCCAGCCCCGGTTTCGGGTTTCGGTTTCGTTTCCCCGCCCGCGCGGGTGCACGCCGGGAGCGAGCTCCGCCCCCCTCCTGGTGGCTCCGCCCCCCTGCAGGTGGCTCCGCCCCCCTCCCGAGCCTGCCCAAGCCCTAAAAGGGCGGGAGCGACGCTCGCCGCTTCCTATTGGCCGCGGCTCGCGCCCAGGATGAAAGGCGGCCCGCTATTGGCTCCGCGGGAAGGCAGCGGGTGGAAGGCGCGCTGTGATTGGCTGGAAGGCTGGCCAGCCTGTAGAGCGGCGGCTTCGCCTTCGCGGTTTGTCACGGCCGAGTGTTCACGGGCAGTTTGGGGAGAAATCGGAGGATTTTGGGGTTCGGGGAGTGGCGCTGGGCCCCGCAGGAAGGTTCCAGAAGCTGCCAAGGGCCGGGGTGCAGGGCTCCAGGGGGCCGTGTGCAGAGCTCGAGGGGTCCCTGTGAGGAGCCCCTGGGGGCCGTGTGCAGAGCACTGGAGGTCCCTCTTGGGGGGCCGTGTGCAGAGTGCCCCCCCCCCCCCCCCCCAGCCCTTCGCGCCTCGGCGGGGCCGTGCGCAAAGCCACGCCGCGATTCGCGGCTCCGCCGAGGCGCCGCGCTCCCATTGGCCCGAGCCGCCTGCTGGGCGGGGGCCAGGCGGGGGGTCCTGCCGCTCCCTGAGGCGGAGCGGCCATTTCGTCGCCCCGCAGCCGCTGCGGGAGCTGGGGGGGGAGCAAGAGTGCGGCCTGAGGCGGCCCCGTGTGACTCCACAAGGTCCCCGCCGCCCGCCGTGCCCTCCCGGTGTCCCCTGCGCGTGCCCCCCCGGTCCCCCGTTTACCCCCCTCCACGTCCCCGTGTCCCCCCTCCCGCTCCCCTTGTACCCCCCCCACCCCCCATTAACCCCCCTACAACCCCCAGCGGCCCCTTTAAGGAAGGCGTGGCCTTCCCCGGCCTTATCCCCGCCCCCTCTCCTCGCAGCCAATAGCGCGCCAGCCCCTCCCTCTCCCCTCGCTCCCCCCCGCGGGTGACAGAGGCGCGGAGGGCGTCGGGTCTCAAAATATTTACCGTTATTAAAAGAACTCGGTCACGTGTACAGCACCCGGCCCCGCCCCCCCGTCGCCATGGAGACCGGAGGGGGGGGGGAGGGAGGGGCGGGGCCCGGAATGGTCGCGAGCTCAGCGCGCGCCGCCCCCTCCCCCCGCGGCGCGGGGAGGGCGGGGCTTCGGCGGGGGCGGGGTCAGCGGCGGGGGCGGGCTCGGGGGGCGGGGCGTCGGGCGGCTCCGGGGGCGGGGCCTGCTCGGGGGGGCGTGGCCGCCTGCATGATCTTCTGGCGCACCTCGCGGATCTTGAGCTGCAGGCACACCTTGGTGGGGAAGATGTCGGCGAAGCGCGCCTGGAAGGCGGGCCGTGGCCTGGGCTGCGGGGGACAGGGGGGGCGTCAGGGGGGGGGCACCGGGGGGGCGTGGGGGGCACCCGGGGGTGTGGGGGCACTAGGGTTAATGGGGGGACAGTGGGGGGACATGGGGGGGCATCAGGGGTGTTGGGGCACAAGGGGGTTAAGGGGGGGATATTGGGGGACCCTGGGGGGCACCAGGGGGTGTTGGGGGGCACAGGGGGGTTATGGGGGGACACTGGGGGGACATAGGAGTTTGGGGGGGGGTATCAGGGAGTGTGGGGGGTACTAGGGGGTTACGGGGGGACATGGGGGTTTATGGGGGGGCCATCAGGGGTGTGGGGGACACCAAGGGTTATGGGGGGAGGGCGTCAGGGGGACATGGGGGATGTGGGGACACAGGGGGGGATCCCAGGGGGGCCCTGGGGAGCATCAGGGGACACCAGGGGGTGTGGGGACATGGGGGACAAGGGGGGGTTAGGGTGGGATGTGGGGACATTGGGGGGGTTGTGAGGGGACATCAGGGGACACAGGGACATTGAGCGTGGCTACGCAGGGCCTTGTGGGGACAGAGGGGACACGGGGACAGGGCAGTGACAACGCAACCCCCAGGGACCCAACCTCCCTGCCCCGGGGGAGCTGTGTGGGGACACTGGGGACGGGCTGGGGACCCCAGGACTGGGCTGGGGACCCGTGGGGGGACATTGGGGACTGACCCGAGGGGGAAGAAGCCGTGCTCCTGGAAGAGCTGCATGACGAGGGGCGCGGCGCTGGTCCAGCGTGCGGCGCAGCGAGGAGTAGGGGCACCTTCTCGTACTCCAGCTCCCACCAGCACGTCCTCCGCCTCCGAGCCTGCGGGCACGGCGTCACCCCCGAGGTGCCGGGAGACACCCCGAGGTGCTGGGGGGGGGGCACCCAAAGGTGCTGGGGGGGGATGCGGGGGGGGCTCACCGGGCCCGGTCGAAGGTGAAGATGTCGCCCCTCGCACTTGGCGCTTTTGGGGGTGTTGGGCTCCGAGCTGCAGCTCGAGCGGCGCCGCGCAGCTTGCGCTTGGGCGACGTGGGGTCCTCGGTGGACGAGTCCAGGTCTGGGGGGGGGATAAAACCCCAATCAACACCCCCCCTGACTCCTAATTAACCCCCCCGACTCCTAATTAGCCCCCCCCGGCCCCGTCATTAGCCCCCCACCCGTGGAGTTCTTGCGCTTCTTGCGGTAGCTGCCCAGGATGGCGCGGGGCGAGGTGGCCAGGGCCTGCAGCGTGGGGCGAGGGCAGCACCTCCTCGGGCCGGAACTCGGGCAGCTCCGCGAAGCGCTCCTCAAAATCCACCTCCGACAGCACCCTGCGGGGGGGGCAGGGTTAAACGACCCCCCCCCCGAAAAGGGGGCACCGCGGGAACCCCACGGGGACCCTCATAAAGGGGGGAGAGCCCCGGGAACCACGGGAACCCCCCTCGTGAAGGGGGAGACCCCCGGAGCCTCCCCCCGGACACCCCATGGGGGAGGAGCAAGCCCCCGAGTCTGGTTGGAACACCCCTGGGTGCCCCCCCCCCAAAAAAAAGACCCCAAAAACACACCCCTGCCCCCCCCCCCCAAAGAGAGCACACCCCCAAAAAATAGACGGAGCCCCCCACAAAAGAGAGGAGCTCCCCTGGACCCCACAAAGGGGGGAGCAATCTGGGACCCCCCCGGACAACCCATAAAGGGAGAGCCCCCCCCCCCCAAACAGGAAGATAGGAAGATGCCCCCCCCCCCCCCCAGGACCCCTCCCCAAAATGAGGACCCCCCCCAAAACAGAAAACGCCCCCCCCCAAAGGAAGAATCCCCGCAAGAACCCCAAAAAAGGGAGACCCCTCCCCAAGAAAATGACCCCCCCACCCCCAAAAAAAGGCCCCCCCACAAAAGCAAAGACCCCCCCGAAACCCCCCTTAATAGAACCCCCCCCAACAAAAAAAGAGCCCCTCCCCC
>NW_028168838.1:0-32503 GCF_964035555.1 Netta rufina | reverse complement strand
GGGACCACGCGCCCCTCCCTTGCTGTGCTGTCAGGCCTTGAAGGGGGGGGGCAGAGTAAAAAAAAAATAATCCCCCCCCTCAAAAAAAAAGGTGCTGAGCGCGCAGGATGGGCGCAACCCCCCCCATCTCACTCCCATGGGGGTGGGTGCACGCAGCCAGGAGGGGCTGCTGGGGACACCAGGGTTGTGTCTGTGTCCCCCCCCCCCCCTCCTCCGCCGCCTCCTGAGCCGGGGGGGGGCCCGGTTTTTCCCCCCCCCCCCAGCAGCAGTAAGAGAGGAAGCGGCCCCAGCTGCTCGCCAGATGCTGCAGCTCCCGAGCATCCCCGGGCGGGTGAAGGCGCCCGCCTCCGCCCCGCGGCCCCCACCGGCCCTGGGGGGCACCCCGAGACCCCCCCCCCGGACACCCCCACCCTGAGACCCCCGCCCCAAGCGTGGGAAAGCGCCCCCACGGCCCGGACAGACGGACGGACGTCGCGCCCCATCGTGGGGGTGGGTGTCCCCAGGGGGCACCCGGTGGGGTACGGGGGCACCGCACAATAAATGGGGGGGGGTTAAGAAGGGTGGGGGGGGGGGCTCGCTGGGTGCCCCCACCCCCGTGCCATGAGGCCGAGCCCCAAAGCGAGGGGCCCGGTGGGCGCCCCGCCCAGGCTGCCTGCAGATAAGGCTCCCGCATGCCCCAAATTCCTGGGGAAGGGGGGGGGGGGGGGAAAAAGGAGGGGGGGGCAGGAGCTGCAGGGTGCCCAGCCCCAGGCACTGGGGGGGGCCCAGTTCACCCAGTAACCCCCCCCACCCCCGGTGCCGGGGTGCCCCCCCACCCTGTGCCACCGGCTGTCCCGGCTCACCGAGGTGACAGCGGGGGCCACCCCACACCCGGGGGACCCTATAACCCCCCCCCCCCAGCAGGACACGGCCCCCCCCCCAGCAGGACACAGCCCTATATAAACCCAAGGTGCCCCCCCCCCCGCACCCTGGGGACCCGCCTCGTGCCTCAGTTTCCCCGCCAGCGCCACGGGCCCCGCGCCAAGCAGACGGCGCCGGGGCCAACCCCAGCCCTGGGGGAAACTGAGGCACAGCCTGGCTGCCCCCCCCCCCTTTTAATTGTCCCCCCCCCCCCATGGCACCGCGGGCTGGGGACACCTCGGTGTGACGTCGGGAACGGGGGCGTCCGGCCAGGGATCCCCGCCAGCACCCGCTGCCCACGGGGTCACGGTCACGGTGACCAAAGCCCGGAGGTGCCCCCGGGGCCGGCAGTGGTCACGGTGCCGGGGGGGGGGGGGTTTGGGGGGGGGGCACCGCAGCCTCCCGGTGCCGCCGGCACCGCCACGCAAAACCGGGGTGGGGGGAGGATGGAAGGGATGGGGACCCCCCCACCCCATAAGGGGGATCAGGGCACGGCAACGGAGCTGGGGACGCCCTGAGTGCTCCGGGGGGGGCCCTAAAGGTGGCCCCCCCCAGCACAGAAAATGTGTGCCGGGAGCCCCCCCAGCCCCGGCCCCCGCGGCAGCCCCGGCTGCAGACAAAGGCCCCCTCGCGCCGCGCTCGCCGCCGATAAGAGCGGAAAGGTCGAGACAATGGGGGCAGCCACTGCCCCCCCCCCCAACCCAAAATACGAGTGGGGGGGGGGCCCACAGCCAACAGGACCCCCCCCCCTCCCCGTACCCCACAAAGCTGCAGGGAGGGCGAAGCGGCGGGCACGGAGAGGGGCGCAATGCCCTGTGTGTGTCCCCCCCCCCTCCCCAAAAAAATAGGAGCGAAGCAGCCCCCCCCCCCCCACAGCCCTTATCGGGGGGGGGGGTGAAAGTCCCGTGGAGCGCTGCAGGACTTTTCCCGAGCCCTTATCAGCGGGCATGGCAGCGGGCCAGGGTGGCTGGGTGTGAAGGGGGGGGGGGCACACACCATGGGGCCCCCCCCCCACCCCAACACCTGCCCCCCCCCCCCCCAGCCCCAGCAGCCCCCTCGCACACGTGCTGGAGGCACAAAGCAGCGCTGCCCCCCACCCCTGCCTGCAAAAAGCAGCCCCCCCCCCCCCGGCACCCAAGGGACACAGAGGGGCTGTGCCCCCCCCCCCCCCCAGGACCCCCCCCCCCATTTCAACCCCACGCAGGGAAAGGGAGCGGGGTCAGGGAGACCCCAACCCTGCAGGGCTGGGGGGGGTGAGGTGTGAGGGGGGGGGGGTCCCCGCAGCCGGATTTAGGGGGGAGCAAAAACACCAAGGGGGGGGGGCAGTGCTGCTGGGGGGGCCCCCACTCATGGGAAGGGGCTGGGGGGGGGGCAGCTCCTGGCCCCCCCCTCCCTCCCCAAACTCACCCAGCCCCATGGGCCCCGAAATAGGGCAAGGGTTTATGGCCGAGCTGGCGGCACCCAGCACCCCCCCCCCCGCACCCAGCACCCCCCCCCCGAGCTCAGCACCCCACTGCCCAGCCCCCCCCCTGCACCCAGCCCCCCCTGACCCCCCCCCAAATCCTCAGGACCCCCTCCCCATCCCCAGCAGCCCCCAGACCCGTGGGGGGGGGAAATTCCAAGAAGGGGGGGGGGGGGGTCCCAGGAAAGGAGGGGAGGGGGGGGGGATCCCTGGATATGGGGGGGGGGGGGGTCCCAGGAGGGGGGGGGGGGTGTTCCCCGTGGGGTGGGGGGGGGGGTCGCGGTACCTACAGCGGCCGGAGCTGCTCCAAGGGGGGGGCGCGGCGCGGAGCCCCCCGTGGCGGGGGGGGGCCGCTGTCCGGCAGGAGGCAGCCCCGGGCCGGCCCGTAGAAATCCATGCGAGGAAGGGGCCGGGGGGGGGGGGCAGCCCCGCCACCTCCGCTCCCTCGTACATGGCCCAGGGAGGAAGAGGAGGAGGAGGAGGAGGAGGAGGGGGGGGGGGGCGCGCAATGGGGGCCCCCCCCCTCCCCTTCCCCCAGCTCTCCCGGCCGGAGTAGAAGAAGGAGGAGGAGGAGGGGGGGGGCGGCGGAGGCGGCCCCGGGGCTCTCAGAGCCCCCCCCCGGGTCGAGAGGGCCCCCCGGGAGCCCCTCGCATCGCTGCCACCGCCATGGCCCCCCCCGGAGCGCAACCGGGGAGCTCTGGGGGGGGGGGGGGGGGGGGGGGGGGGGCCGCACCCGGAGGAGCCCCGGCGGAGCGCGGTGTGCGCCCTGAGCGCACGGCCGGGGGAGGAGAGGGAGAGGAGGAGGAGGAGGAGGAGGAAGGGGGAGGGGGAGGGAGGGAGGAGGAGGAGGAGGAGGAGGAGGAGGAGGAGGAAGGCTCTGCGGCTCCGGGCCCCTCCCGAGCCGCCTCCCCCCCAGTTTTAACCCGCTGCGCGCGCCGCGGGGCTGCCCTGCCCCCTCCTCCTCCTCCTCCTCCTCCTCCCCCCCCCCTTTTCTTCCTCCTCCTCTTCCTCTTCCTTCTCTCCTTCCTCCTCTTCCTCTTCTTCCTCTTCCTCTTCTTCCCCTCCTTCCTCCTCCTCTTCCTCCTCTTCCTCCCCCCTCTCCCTCCTCTTCCTCTCCTTCCTCTTCTTCCTCCTCCTCCCTTTCCTCCCCTTCCTCCTCCTCCTCCTCTCCTTCCTCCTCCTTCCTCTTCTTCCTCGCAGCCCCGGGGGCAGCCCGGGACAACGACGAGGGGGGGGGGTTGGGGGTGGAGAGGTGGGGGGTTCCGGGGGGGGGGGGGGGGCTGGGCCGGGGGCTGCCGGGGCTGATTTGCCTAATGGCATGCGGCTGAACTGCGCCTGAACCCAACGGGGAGGGCTCACCTCGGCCTGACCCCCGGCCCCCTGCACGCGCGTGTGCACACGTGTGTGAGTGTGTGTGTCTGTGCACACGTGTGTGAGTGTGTGTGCACACGTGTGTGTGTCTGTGTGCACGCGTGTTCATGCTCCTGCTGCACCCAGGACTCACCTTGCACATGCGTGTGCACTCCTGCAGCACACAGGGCACGCGGTGCGCACACGCGTGTGCACTCCTGCAGCTCACGGGGCACACCTTGCACACACACGCACACGCGTGTGCACTTCTGCAGCTCATGGATCACGCCTTGCACACACGCACGCACACACGTGTGCACTCCTGCAGCTCACAAGCCTCCCAATGTGCACGCCTTGCACACACGCACGCCCCAGCCGTGCATTGCACACGCGCATTTTTGGGCACGCGTGGCCCTCGCCGTGCGGGGCTGGTCGTGTGCACATCCCATCTACACGCGTGTGTGTGTGCACACCAGGGAACACCCCCGAGCCATGCCCCAAGCACCCAGGGTGGGGGTCCCAGCCCCCCCCACACATGCCAGGAGCAGGGCACACGCGTGTGCAAGGCCAGACCCTCGCGGGCACCACCGCCACGTGCGTGTGCACGCGTGTGAGCACCCACGTGCACGGCCCACGGGCAGCCCCCCCCTCAGCCCAGGCAGCAAGTGAGCAGCCGGGGCTTTCCTTGCCAGCCTCCCCCCTAAAAAAAAAATAAAAAAAAAAGGAGAGGGAGGGAAAAAAAAAAGAGAGAGAATGAGGAAAAAAAAAAAAAAAAAAAGCCCGGAGGCGCGTGTGTGTCTGTGCAAGAGCGAGCGCGGCGGCGGCCGTGCTTAGCCAGCAGGTTTGGGAACAAAAGCCCAGCGCTGCTCCAACTTCCTGCAGCCAGCGTGACAAATGGCTGCTGGGCTCGGCCGCGCCAAGCACAACCGGGCTGCCACCGGCGGGACGCGGCACCGCCACCACGGCACGGCCACGGCACGGCCACGGCGTGGACATGGCACGGCCACGGCACCACCAGGGGCACCACCAGGGCACGGACATGGCACAGACACGGCACAGACACGGTGTGGCCATGGCACGGCCACGGTGCAGACACGGCACTGCCATGGCACAGACACAACCCGGACACAGCACAGACACGGCACAACCACGGCACGGCCACGGCACCACCACGGCACAGCCACGGCATGGACCCAGCACAGACACAGCACGGACACGGCACAACCACGGCGCAACCACGGCACGGCCACGGTGAAGCCACGGCACTGCACAGCTCGGGGCCACGGCACAGCCACGGCACCGCACGGCTTGGCCACGGCACGGGGCACGGTGCAGCCACGAGAGCGCACGGCACGGCCACGGCACGGCCACGGCACAGCCACGGCACAGCCACGGTCCCGGCCCTGCCGCCCCCGCACGCCCACGGCCGCCCCGCGCCGGGCAGCGCTTCCCGTCCCGCTGCGGCGGCAACAGGAAGAATGGCAGATCATAAAAAAAAAATAATAATAATAAAATAAATAAATAATTAAAAAAATAGAAGCCGTAATGCAGAAGCCGGGAGGAACTGGGTGAGAGGGGGGCGCCCGCACGCAACTCTGTGGGGCCAACGGGACGGGGGAACACCTACGGGGACCCCCCCACGGCCCTGGGGTTTTGGGGAGGGTGGGATGAGGATGGGAGCAAGGTGGAGACCCAAATCCCACGGGGGACCCCCAAAATCCCACGGGGGGGGCACACGGAGGCCCACACCCCATACCCACAGTGGTCACCATGGGGTGCACAGGCTCACACCCACCCAGACCCCACACGAGCTTCGGGGATGTGGCGAGGACCCCCCAACCCCCCCCCCCCAAAACCTCCCCCTCCCAGCCAGGCTGGGGGTCCCCAGCCCTTTTCCCTTCCGCAGAGCCCCCGAGCAGCACCTGGGGGCCCCCCCGGTGCCCCCCCCCTCGCCGCCCGCCCCCTTCAAAAGACCCCATTTATCCCCTTCAGCGGCTTTTTGAGCGCGGCGCATTCCCGGGCGGCCCCCCCCCGACCCGCCCGTGACAGTGATAGAAAACCCCGCTCCTTAATGGGCTTTCCCAGGCGCCGCGCCGAGCCCCCATCCATCTTCCCAGCCTGGGGGGGGGGGCGGAAAAGAAAAAAAAAAGAGAAAAAAAAAAAAAAAAAGGGGGTGGGGGGGACATCAGGGAACCCCCCCCCAACCCTCCATCCTGTACCCACCTCCCCAAAAAAAAAGCAAGGAGCTCCCCCCCCCCGCAAGCCCCTGCCCTGAGCTGGGCCCCCCGGCCCCCGCGCGCTCCCCGCCCGCGGCCCCCGGCCCGCAGGGAGCACGTTTTGCTCATTAATTTTTAAGAAGAAAAAAAAAAAAAAGAAAAAAAAAATTAATTAATTAACGGGGCGCTGCGGGGGAGCGGCTGCGGCGCGGAGGAAACCGGAGCCAGCGGGTAGGGTGACAGCACAAGGCGGGGGGGGGCACATTAAAAGGAGGGGGGGGACACGATAAGGGGGCCGCCGAGCCCCCTCCTTTCCACCTCCCCATCAAGGGGGGGGGGGGCGAATTTCCCACAGGCAACCCCTGGGAACCAGGATGGATTTGGGGAGGGGGGGTCCCCAGCAGCATCCCAGGGGGTTCCACGCCCCCCCCCTGTAAAAAGGGACCCCCGGGGACCCCCCCCTTCGGCGGCGCAGACGCAGCCCTTGCAGCAGCAGCAGTGCGCCCCCACTGCTCAGCACCGAGCACACGCACACAGAGGGGGGGGGGGCACGCACACGGCACGGGGGGGGGCACGCACACTGGTGGGGGGGGGCTCTGCACGCGCGTGTGCGCGCCCCCCGCCGCAGCGCGCACGCCACCGCCAGCTCTGCACCAAACGCGCGCCTGCGCCCTCCTCCTGCCAGCCCCCCCCCCCCTCCAAGGAGGGTCTGCACGCCCCCGGGTGTCCCCCTCCGAAGACTGTGCCCCCCCCGCAACCCTAGGGCACCCAAGGGTGCAATCGCCCCCCCACACCCATAAGTGGGGAGGGGGTGAGCAGGGAACCCCCCCCCCGTGCCATGCGCGCTGTAGTGCCAAGGACAAAGCACCCCTGGGGGACACATCCAGCCCCCCCCCCGCCATCCCAATGCCCAGCCTGGATCCTGGGGTGCCCCACGGTGGCCCCCCCCGGCCCCAAAACCGCCCCCCCCAGGGCCCCGGGAGGCGGCTGCAGCCCCGGGAGGGCCCCGCTGGATGGGCCCCGCGGCCCCGCAGCTGCAGCACATCTGGCGCGGGCGGGCTGCGGGGGGGCTGGGGAGCACGGGGAGGGGGCTGGCGGCTGCGGGGGGGGGGCTCTGCGGCCCCCCCACCCTCCCCACCAGCACCCCCCAAACCGCAGGGGAACACCGGTTGGTCCCATGGGGGCCACATCCAACGGGACCTCCCCCCCCCCACCCCGAGCGCGCCCAGGGTCCCCGGTGCCTCTCCAAATTTACGGATGGGCTCGAAGGGAAACTGAGGCACGGAGCCCCTTCCAGGAGGAGGGGGTGGGCGGGGGGGGTGGGACGAGTGCCCCCCCCGTCCCCCCCCCCCCCCTCCACCCCATTCCCACAATGCGGCGCGTCGGGAATGGCCCCCGAGCGAGCGCGGAGGAGGGGCCCCACCCGCCGCCACCCAGTCGCTCAACTGGTCCCACTGGGTCCCACCGCCGCCGGGGCGGCTCCGGCGGGGGACAGCGCCCGGGGCTGGCCCTGCCCAGGCCTGCACGACCCCCCCCCGGGTGTTTTTTTTTGTTTGTTTTTTGTTGGTTTTGTAGTTTTTTTTTATGGGGGGGGGTTAGCCCCCACCTCCTCACCCCGCCGGCGCTCGCCGCAGGGCGCGGGAACAGGGCGCGCGGAGAGATGGGGGGGGGGTTGGGGAAACTGAGGCAGGATTTTTTTTTTTTTTTTTTTTTTGGGGGGGGGGGGAAAGCCCCCCCCACCCAACACGCTGCCGGCTCGGTGGGGCGGTGCCGGCCGCGGCCCCGTGATGGACGAGGCTGTCAGGGGGAAATTGAATCAGGAGCAGGGAGGCCGAGCGGCTCCATCGCCTCCCCCCCTCCGGCGGCCGCCGCGCCAACAAAGAGCGCAGCGCGCGGCACCGAGCCCCCCCCACCCCAAACCCCCCCCCCCCCACACCCCAAACCCCGTGCCAGCACCCTGTTTTGGGAACACCCCCCGGCCCCTAAGCGGGCCCAGCAGGGCCGTTATAAGCACGGCCACTAACGAAGGCGGCCGGGCAATTAGCGCGCCCGCGCCCTGCCTCGGTTTCCCCGCTGGCGGCGCCGACGGGGCCACGGCGAGGAGCCGGTGCCCCCCAGCCCCTCGGTGCCGTGTGAGGTTGTTCTGTCCCCCCCCCCAGCCTTTTTTTTTTTTCCTGTGTCTGCAGCAATTTATAATATAGAATATATTTATAAAGCTCGCTGAGGTGGGGGGGGGGACACCCCCGTGCCCGGTGTCACCGTCCCGGCACCGCAGCGGCACCGCGGGGCCGGCACCGGAGCATCACCACGGGGCCAGCACCCACAGCACGGACACGAGGGGTCCCCGCACGCACCCCCAGCTCGGATCCCGACCTCAGGACCCCCCCCCAATCAGCAGAGCCCCCCCCAATTTGGTACTCACTGGCCGGCGAGGGCGTGCTGTATCCGCTGACGGGCAGCTGGTGCTGGATGCCGGGCAGGGTGCTGGGCGGCGAGAGCCCCCCCAACATGTGGGGGAAGAAGAAGGCGTAGGGGGGCACGGGGTAGCCGTTCAGGTGCCCCCCCCCGGGCGTGGGGCAGGAGCTGCTGTTGCTGGCCATGGTGGGGGCCTCCGGTGCTGGGGGGGGGGGGGGGGGCGCTCAGACGTGGGGTGAGCAGGGCATGGGGCTGCCCGGTGCCTGTCCCGGCACGGCCGCGGCTCCTGGGGTGCTGCAGGGGAGGGGGGGCAAAAAAAAAAAAAAAAAAGAATGAGGGGGGGGTTAAAATACAGGCTGGGACCCCCCCAACCCGCTGCCCACCGCCCCATGCCTCAGTTTCCCCAGCACCGCGCCCCAAGGTGGCCCCGGGGGGGGCGCAGCGTGCCGTGGGATTAACACCCCCCCCCCCCCCCAGATTAACAGCAGCAGCACCGGTCGCTAATCCCAGTTTACAGCCTGGGGGGGGGGGGAGGTGGCGAGGCCCCCCCCAGCACCAAACACAGGGGGCACACGCGGGTGGGGGACACCCATGGGTGCCGCGGGGTCCCCTGAGGACAGCGACCACACTGGGACCCTGAGCATGACGGGGGGGCTGTGGAGGGGTCCGGGGGGGGCACCTCCTTGGGGAGGGGGCCCTGACACCCCCCCAGGACCCCCCCAGCCCCCCCCCAGCACCGCCCAGCCGGGCTCTGGGTGCCGACCCCATACCACGGGTGGGAACCCCGCAGCCGGGCAGGGACCCCACAACCCCCTCCCTACACCAAAACCCTGGGGAGGGGGGTGGGTTGTGTGGGGGGGTAAATCTAGTTTTTTTTTTTTGGGGGGGGGGGGGGGGGGGCCCGGGGCTTTCACAATCCCGGGCTGGCTGTTTATTTAAGCGCTGGCGCGAGGCCCGGCGGGGGATGTTTATTTGCCGAGAGCGCTGGCTCCCGGCCCCGCGGAGGCGGAAAAGGATCCAGAGGAACAAGGCTGGGCCGCCCGGCGAGGCGCTGGGGAGGGGCCCGGGATGGGCACGGCCTTGCTTGCCCCCCCCCCGCACCCAAAAAACCCCCCCCTTCCCCCAAAAAAAAAAACAAAAACTCCCTCCCACCCCAAGGACCGGGGGCACCCGCAATGCGCCCGCGCCCCGTATCCATGGGGGCACCCGCAATGGGGTGGTGGTGAGGGGGGGGGACACGCACAAACGTGCTGCCCCCACCCCCTCCAAGGTGGGCACCCAAGGGTGGGGGGGCACCCAAGGGTGCTGGCATGGTGCCGGCAGCCAGGACAACACCGGAGGTGGGCACGGAGAGGTGGTGAAGGGGGGGGGGTACGGGCGCACCACGGGGTCCCCCCACGGCACCCGAGGGACCCCGGTGCCAGCCCAGCGCGGGGGCCACCTGCGGCCCCCCCCACCCCGTCCCCAAATTGTGCGGCGACCCCCAAAGGGGGCTGGGGGAGGGGTTGGGGGGGGAAATTAGGGGCGGGGGGGGGCGGCGCGGGAAGCAGTGTTGATGTTTGCCGGTGCCAAGTGCTCGCCGGGCACGGCGCCAGCGCCCAAATTACTCAACCCGCACCCGGCCCCCCCCTTACAAACCTTCCCCCCCCCCCCCCCAAATCACCGCAGGCCTGAGGACAGAGCAAGGCCAGCGGCACGGCCACCGCCTGGGGGGCACCTTCCCGGCACCCCCACGGGCCCGGCACCACCCAAGGGGGGGGCTCTGGAGAGAAGGGGGGGGGCTGGGGGGAGCTGGAGCTGTGCGCCCCCCCCCCTCCCGGTGCCCTCCTGCTGTGCAAAACGGGGCAGGGACCCCCCGGGGGCTCCCCAAATGGGGGGTCCTGAGGACCCCAAGCCTGTTTTGTGCCAGGGGAAGCAATAAGGAGGGAAGGGGGGGGTCCGGGGGGGGGCCCACGCTCGTCCTCGCCGGCGCCTTTTCCTCCAGTCCCCCCGGCAGGAGCTGGCCGGGGCTCGGAGCTTCCTGGAATCCAGCGCCACGTTCCAGCCCCGCGCCCCGCGGCCAAGAGGATCCTCCCGGCCAAACCGGGGGCGGCCCCCGGGAGCGGACGGACAGACGGACGGATGGACAGGGTGTGGGGGGGGGACACAGACGGACGGACAGACAGCCCCCCCCCCGAGCTGTTCCCAGGGCCGTGGCACCCACCGGACCCCGCGGCCAAGGTGGCACGGCCACGGGGCCTCGCTGTCCCCACCAGCATCGCCCCAAAGCAGGGCTCAAAGCACGCCCCGAGCATGCCAGGAGCTCCCCAACGAGCCCCCCCACCCCCCCCAATTCCCAAAAACCAGCCCCCCCCGCGGTGACCCCGGGCAGTGCCCAACACATGCCCAGGGCAGGGCCGCATCCTGCGCCTGCGAACCACAGCGCGCCGGGGCCAGCAACACCACGAGACCCCCGCGGGCACCGTGACACCCCCAGCCCCTCTCTATCGGGTCGGGGGGGGGTCTCCCAGCAGCCCCCCCACCCCACCCCATGCTGGTGCCAACGGCACGCCACCAAACCCCAGCACGTTTCCTGCCGGGGCGCGCGGCGATGGCAGCGCCAGCGCCCGGATGTGACACGCCGGTGAGCGGGGCCACCGCCCTGCACACGCGTGTGTCCCCGTCCTCCCCCCCCTCTCTCTGTCCCCGTTATCTGCCCCCCCCCCTCCCCAACACACACACCCAGAGCTGCACCGGCACCGTGGGGGCACGCGGGGCCACGCCGCTGGGGGGGCACCGAGCCCTTCCCGGCATGCCCGCGGCCGCAGCTTCCCCTCGCCGCTCTCGCTTCCCAGGGCTGCCAGGTTTCAGTTCACCCCCGGCCCCCACCCCAGGGCAGTGCCACCCCCGGGTCCCCTCCCAGACAGCCCCCCCCCAGCTCTCCAAATCCCAGCCGTGTCCCCCCCCCACCCCATAACCCGCATCCCCCAGCCTCACCGTGCGCGGTGCCCGCGCTGCGCCCGGCGGCGACAGTGGCGGACGGGGAAGGGGCTGCGGGCACCGTGCCCCCCGTGGCACACAGGAGGGGGGGGGGGGGGGGCAGAGCGAGGGCCGGGCTCGCTGCCAGCCCCCCCCCCCCTCCCCACGGGGCAGGGCAGGAAGCGCCCGCGGATCCGCTGTGCGGTCGCAGCCTGCGGTTTCCTCGCTGCTGTCAGCGCCGAGGCTGGGGCAGCCTCACACGCGAGGCCGCCGGCCCCCGCCTACCGCCAAGGGTCCTCGGGCACCCCGGGGAACCGGAGCGCTGTCCCCGGCCCACCCCGCCGGCACGGGGTCGGTGGGGGGGGGGAGGACACCGGGACCCCCCTTCCCTCTTCCCCCCTTGGCGGCACCTCGGCCGTGAGTCACCGTCACGTTTCTCACGTCCCCGGGCAGGCGTGATTCATGCCCAGCCCAGCGGCAGGGCCGCGGCCGGCGGCACGCGCTCGGTGCAGGCAACGCGCCGCAGCCACCGGGGCAGGACGGAGGGGGGGGGGCCGGGGTTGACCCCAACCCCCCCACGCTGCACCCCGGGGCTCACAGAGCACCCACGGGCTCGCTCAGCCCTGTTGTGGCACCCCAGCACCCAAGTGGGCACCCCGTGCCGCCCGGTGTCCTCGCCGGTGCCACGGGTGCCCCGTGGAGCCGCCGGCTGCCACCCCCGCAGGGTGGGCGCTCGCCCCGGCACCCCAGCGTCCCGCTGCTGCTGCTGGGGGGGGGTGGGAGGGGGGGGCCACACGCTGAAATTCCACCTGTGGCAGCCGGGCCGGCTCCGGTTACGCCGGGAACGCGCCGCTCCGGTTACACCTCCCGCAGCCGCCGCGCCATTCTTCCCCGGGAACAGGTGCCCCGGCCCCTGCTGCGGCCCCCGGCCCCGGCACGGCCCCGCAGCCCCGCGCCAGCCCCGCCACCCTTGGGTGCTGCCTCAACAGAGGCCTGGCAGCAGCTTGCCACCCTCAACCAACCCCCCGCCCTGCAGCTCCCGGAGCCGGCAGCACCCACGGGTGCCCCGCCGCCGCCTGCCCACGGAGAGGGGCACCCGTGGGCACCCCACGGCGCAGCCCCAACCCTCGGGGGGAAAACCAGCGACCCCGTATCCCGGGGAGGGACTCAGGGGAGCCACGGTGCCGGAGGGGGAATCACGGCACCGGGGTTGGATCACGGCACCGGGGGGGGGGGGATCCCGGTGAGCAGCGGGTTCGCCCCCCGGTTGTTTTTAGCGCTGGACGCGGCGCGCGGCGCCCTGGGAACGGCGTGCCGGGAACAGCGCGGCCCCAGACAGCCCTTTCTGGCTCGGCGACAGCCGGCAGACAAGTGCAGCTGGCTGCGCCGCCGGCCCGCGGCACGGGGCCGCTCGGGACACGGCGCCCGGGGCCGGCGGGGGTGGCCGCAGCGGGCTGGCGGCCGTGCGCCCGTGCCCGCTCGGTGCCACCGTGCCCCTCGCGCTCCCCTCCGGCACGGCGGCACCGGGCTGTGCCGAGCCTCGGGGGGGGGGGGTTTGTGGGGGGCACCATGGCTCGAGCCGGGCACAGAAGCACCCCTAGGGGCTCTGGGGGCTGCACCCCGAAGGTGTCACCCGCCCGGTGCAGGGCGCACGGGGGGCGTCGCGGTGCCGCGTCCCCTGGCATGGCCTGGCGCAGCCGGGGGTGGCCGCACGCGGCCCCTGCCGTGAGCCCCCCCCCCCTCACCACCCCTCTCTCCGTGCTAAGCCTCCTCCAGCCGCAGGGAGATTAACCCATTTTCCGTAATCAGCACATGTGTCACCGCAGATACGATCGCAGCCCTTCCCCCAGAGCCCCGGGGGCCCCGGCGGTGCCACCGCGGGGTGCCCCACGGCACCGGGAGCAAACCCAAAACGCCGCGGTGGGGACCCCAAAAAAAAAAAAAAAGGGCGAGGAAGGGGGTGCGGGGAGATGGGGGGGGAAGGTGGGGGCTGTCCCCTCGCTGTCCCCAGAGCTGCTGGCGCGGGCGGCACGGGGCTGGCGCAGCGAGGGTGGCACGTCGGCGCGCCGCAGCCTCCCGGTTATAAATAGAGCCGGAGCCGCCGAGCTGGTGAATCCCAGCGCCGCGGGGCAGGCGGCGGCACGGGGCCCTCCCCGGGCTCACCGGCACCGGGCACGCGGGGACAAAGCGGGCTGGGACACCGTGGGGGTGTGTGGGGGGGTGTGGGTGCCCCCCCCTTAAAGCTCTCCCCGTGCCGCCCGTGGGCACCGGTGGCACCCAAGGGGGGTACAAGCAGGGGATGGGGGCGAAGGGACCCCCGGTTGTGCCGCGGTGCCGGTGTCACCGCCTCGCTCCCCGGCCCCGTCACGCAGCCGGGAGCTGTGGGGCCACGAGTGTCCCCCCCCCCCCCCCGGTGTCCCCCCCCCAAATCCAAGGTCACCCCCAAGGGCAGGGCGCGCACCCCCCGGTGACATATGGCCCCGCTAAGCCCCGCAGCCGTCCCCCCGTTAATCCCCGCGGGGACGAGGGCACCTCGGGGCGGCGCACGGCCCTTAGGGGACACCCCCCCCACCACCACCACCACCCTTTGCCCCCCCCCCCCCCGCCCCTCCGAGAAGCCAAATGAGGTCAAAGGTCACGGATTTTGGGGGGCCACCCCCTGCTCTCAGCAGGCTGGGGGGGGGGCTCTGGTTTTGCCCACTGATCCCAGCTGCATGGGGTGGGGGGGTGGGGAAAGGGGGGGTCACCCCACCGCGCCCCCCCCCCCCATAAATACACCCTGGGGGGCACCGCAGCGCCCGGCGTGGCTCGGAGGCTGCAAGGAGGGGGCCAGGGCTCAGCCCCCCAACACCCCCCGAGCAAAAAGCAGGCAGAAAGGGGGGGGTGAGGGGGGTGGGAAATGGGGGGGGGGGGGCAGCAGCCGGAGCCCCCTCCCCGGTCCCCCCCCCCAGGCCCCGCTGCCGCGCCAGCGCCCTGTCAGCCGCGGGGAGAGGGATGACTTCCTCCGCGGGACGGCCCCCGCCGGGCCAGGAAGCGGCACAGACACCGCTCGCTGCCCCCCCCCGGACCCCCCCACAAGCCTTGGCACCCAGAGGTGCCCCCCAACCCCCCCCCTCCAAACCCCCCCCCCCCCCCCAACCAGCCCCACTCACTGGCACCGCACAGCCCACGCGGCTGGGGCAGCGGCTGCACCCTGGCTGCCCCCCCCCTTCCCTGTCTCATCCCCCCCCCCCCCACACACAAAGACACCCCCAAAAAGGGGAAGCGGCGGCCGTGCACCGGCCCCCCCCCCGGCCCCCCCTTTTCCATGCAGGGAGGCTCCGGGGGCACCCAGAGCCCAGCCCGGGGGGGGCACCCAGCACCCTGCTCCCTGCTGTGCCCCCCCCACCCCAGCACCCACACACCATGGGAGGGGGGGGCAGCACCCAGATCCCCCCCCCTCCCCCTCCCCAGCCCCAATTTGGGTGCCCTGAGCCCTGTACGAACTGGGGGGGGGGGGGGGTGGGAAACATGGTGAGGGGGGGGGGGCTTGTGCACCCCAGGGGGGGACCCCCGCGATCTGGGGGGCACCAGGGGCAGGAAGGGGGGGGGGCAGCACCCTCAGATATAACGGGGGGGGGGGCTTAACGCAGCCAGGAGGGGGGGGCAATGCTCGGGGTCAGCCAAACGTGGGGGGGTCCCAGCAGCCCCCTCAACCTGGGGGGCACCCCCTACCCCCTTGGGCACCACCTTCACACGGGGGGGACCCCCCTGTCCCCCCCCCAGCCCCCCCCCCTTTCCAAAATCCCCTCCTCGAGCCCCCCCCCCTTAAAAACTATGGGGGGGGGGGCACCCCCTGGGTCACCCCAGGAGCCCCAAAAGGACTTGAAGGGGGGGTCCACCAACCTCCCCCCCCCCCAAAAAAAAAAAAAAGGGGGGGCACCGGGACCGGGTGGGGCACGGAGTGGGGGGGGGGGGGGAACCCGGCGGGCCCTGCCCCTCCCGCAGGGCCTCGGGAAACGGCGCCTGGGCCCGGCGGGCGGGGCGGCGGCGGCTCGGGGAGGGGATTTAGGGTGAAGGGAGGGAGGGGGGGGTTATAGGGGGTGGGGGGGGGGGGGGGTCCGGCTCCTCGGTACCTGCTCACGGCCGGCGGGCTCCGGGTGGCGGCGGCGGCGGCGGCGGCTGCTGCATGGCGGGACCCGAGCGGAGAAGCGAGGAAGAGGAGGAGGAGGAGGAGGAGGAGGAAGGGGGAGCGCTCAGCGCCAGGCGGCAGCGGCCATTGCGAGTCATGTGCTCGCGGGGAAACTTTACCCGGGGCTGGGCCGGGCCGGGCCGGGCGGGGCTGGGCCGGGCGCGGCGGCGGCGGCGGCGGCGGCGGCGGCGGCGGCGGGGAGAGAGGGCGGGAGGGCGCGCGCCGGCCCGCCCCCGCTGGGCACGCCCACTCCCGGCGCTGGGCACGCCCACTCGCCGAGATGGGCACGCCCACTCCCAGCGCTGGCCGTGCCCCCTCGCCGCGCTGGACACGCCCACTCTCCCCGCTGGGCACGCCCCCTCTTCGCTCTAGCCACGCCCACCCCGCGGGCTGGCCGCGCCCTCTCCACTCTGACCACGCCCTCGCCACTCAGACCACGCCCACTCCGCCTTGACCACGCCCACTCCGTCGTGGCCGCGCCCCCTCCTCGCTCCCTCCATCCCCACCGCTGCCCACGCCCCGCTCCCCTTAGCCACGCCCCTCCCCGCTAGCCACGCCCCCTCCCGCTCCACCCACCCATCCAGCCCCACCGCTGGCCACGCCCCGCGCTCATAGCCACGCCCCCTCACCGTAGCCACGCCCAGCAGTGCTCCAAGCCACGCCCCCTCCCCGTTAGCCTCGCCTTATCCCTCCTCGCTGGCCACGCCCCCCAAGCCCGCCAGGCCCCGCCCCTCCCGCCAATGGGGCGCCGGCGGGGGCGTGGCCTGGCGGCAGCGGAACGCTTTGAAGCGGAAGGGGGAGAAAGGGCGGGGGGGGGGCCTTAAAGGGGCCGCGGCCCGTTAATGACCGCTGGGGGGGGGGGTGTGGGGAGCCCCCCCCCTTGGTCCAGGGAGTGGGGGGGCAGGGCTGGGGGTACCCCGGGGGGGGGGGGGCCTCGTGGGGTCACGGGGGGGGGGTTGGGGTCACAGAGGGGAAAATTTGGGGCAGAGATGGGGGGGGGGAAATGGGGGGGGAATGAATTTGGGGGGGGGGGCACAGGGTTGGGGGGGCCTGACCCCCTCCCGGGGGGGGTGGGGGTCACCCATGGGCCCCAGGGATCCCAAATAGGGTGGGAATGGGGAGGGGGGGGGGGCACAGCCTCAGCTTCCCCTGGGTGACCCTGGGGGGGGGGGGGGGGCTGCTGGGACCCCCCCCAGGACCCCCCCAGGACCCCCCCAAGCACACCGGGACCACCACGGGGGGGACCCGGCCAGGAGGAAGGCACCAAAGGGCTCCCAGTGCCCCCCCCAGGATGAGACCCCCCAGGATGAGACCCCCCCAGAATGGGACCCCCCCCCTTGGTAGGACCCCCCCCCATTACCCCCACCCCCCCCACACACCCCCTGTGCCCCCCCACCCCCTGTGTCCCCCCCCCAGCCCCAAACCCCCCCAGCGCACCACAGCCACGCTGGGAGGCCTCACACTGTCCCCAAACGCGGGGTCACCCCATGTCCCCCCCTTTATGTCCCCCCCCCCCCGTGCCATGTGTCCCCCCCCCCGGCCCCGTCGCCCCGCTCGGGTGCAGCGGCGCGGAAGCGGCTGGCAGCTGGGTGCCGGCGGGGACAGCGCAAGGGGGGGGGGACACCGTGGGCACCCACGTGGCCCTTATGTAAGGGGAGGCCACGCGAGGACAGCGGGGAGCCGGGGACAGCGGCGTGGGGACAGGGGGGGGACACGGGGACACTGGGGGGGCACTGGGGGGGCACGGTGGGGAGACACCGGCAGCACCCCGGGGTGCTGAGGTAACGGGATGGGGGTGCAGGGCACTGGGTGCCACCAGCACCCCATGGGGACACCGGGGGGGCACCAGGAGGCCATGGGGACACTGGGGGGACACCGTGGGGACACCATGGGGACACTGGGGGGGACACAAGGATGCCATGGGGACACGGGGGGGAGACACCGGCAGCACCCCGGGGTGCTGAGGCAAAGGGATGGGGGCACACGGCACTGGGTGCCACGGTCACTGTGCCACCAGCACCCCATAGGGACACAGGGAGGGCACCCTGGGGACCCGGGGGGGACACAAGGATGCCATGGGGACGCTGGGGGGACACCGTGGGGACACCATGGGGACACAGAGGGGGACCCACCGGCAGCACCCCGGGGTGCTGAGGCAATGGGATGGGGGCGCACGGCACCGGGTGGCACGGTCACTGTGCCACCAGAACCCCATGGGGACACCGTGGGGACACTGGGGGGACGCTTGTCACCCAGGTGCCCCCCCCTGCCCGGTGCCCCCCTCACCCAACCCCACCTGGGTGCGGGACCCCACAGCCCCAGGGAGGGGCACGGGGACCCCCTGAAGTCCCCCCCAAACCCCTAAAGCCCCCCCCAGGCTGTGCCCTGTGCCCCCCCCCCCCACTTCAACAGCCCCAGGACCCCCGGGGACCGCAGGGACAGGGCTGGGGGCAGCCCCCCCCTTCCCTTGTGCCCCCCCCCAGGGACCCCCATTGTGCCCCCCCACCCCCCCCCACCGAGTGGGGGGGGGGCAGCCAGGGCCAGGCCCTCATTAAGCTGTGGGAAGCGGCTGAGAGATCAAAGCACCCGGCCCCAATTAGCGCCTGGGGCCGCGGGGGGGGGGCGTGAGAACAGGGCTGCCCCCCCCCTCCCCAGCCCCCCCCCCCCCCCTCAACCCGCACCCAGGGCTCTGGGGACCCATGGGTGCCCCCCATCACCCCCCCACAAACAAGATGAGCCCCCCCCCCAAATTTCCCAAGCCCCTGGGGGGGTATTAATGGCAGGATGGGGGGGGGGGGAAAAGAGCTGCCCCCCCCCCCCTTCCTGGAGACCCCCCCCTTTTCTCCCCCCCCCATGGCTGGGAGGCTGCAGAATGAGGTCAGAGCCGCCCTGGGTTAACACAGGCAGAAGGGGGGGGGGCAAAGATGGAGAAAGGGGGGGCCAAAAACTGGGGGGGGGGACACACCCAGGACCCCCCCCAGGGAGCAGGGGGGGCGACCCCCCAAGACGCAGGAGCCCGTCACCGAACCAGGACTTTATTCGCAGCAGGAGATGGAGGGGGGGTCACCCCAAAAATGGGGTGCCCCCCCCCCAAAAATGGAGCATGTGGGGGGGAGCAGAGGGAGGGGGCAGCAACCCCCCCACCCTTTAAAACCAACAGCAATGAGATAAAAAGGGGGGGGGGGGTCCTGCTGGAGCCAGGAGCAGCCAGGTCCCCCCCCAACGTATCCATGGATAAAAATGCGCCGAGCGCTTTGGGGGGGAAATGGGGGGGGTTGTGGTGTCCGGGGGGGGGTTGTGGTGTCCGGGGGGGGGCTGTGGTGTCCGGGGGGGGGCTGTGGTGTCCGGGGGGGGGGCTGTGGGGCCACGGGGGGGGTCCCTAAAGCAGCCCCCGTGCCAGGATGCTCCCCACCAGCGCGGCGTCCTGCAGCGCGTGCCGTGCCTCCTCCTCCTCGATCTTCAGGGACACCTGGGGACGGGGACAAGTTGGGGGGCTCAGCGCCACAAAAGGGGGGGGGGCTCAGGAGGTGCCCCCCCCTTTTCCTACCCCCCCAAATCGTCCTACCTTGGCCAGCCGGGC
The DNA here is from genome assembly GCF_964035555.1 of Netta rufina. NCBI lineage: Eukaryota > Metazoa > Chordata > Aves > Anseriformes > Anatidae > Netta > Netta rufina. The sequence continues at coordinate 13,451 of NW_028168838.1, read as the reverse complement.
CTCCTTGGCCCTCTTGAGCTGGAGGACGCCGCGAGCCTCCAGCAGGGTGACGAGGGCCAGGCACTCGGCTTGGTCCACGGCGCAGAGCTGCTGCCGGCGGCACACGCGGCTGTAGGCGTCGTGGAGCTGGGGGCAGAGGGGGCGGCGTGAGGCTGGGGGGGGGGACACGGGGACTACGGGGACCCCCCGAGAGGGCCCAGAGACCCGGGAGAGCCCCTAAGGAGCTTGGGGGTGGTGGGGAGCTCGGGGGCGCACAAGGAGACAAGGGATGTTGGGGACGTCGGGGATCGCAGGAACGGGAGGGGTTTTGGGGACCCGAAGGAGCCCAGAGACCCCAGGGACATCAGGGACCCTAAGAACCCCAGGGACTTTGGGGACGTCAGGGACCCTAAGGAGACCGGGAACCCCAAGGCCCTTAGGGACACCAGAGACCCCTGGGGACTCCAAAGACCTCAGGGATCCCCAAGGAGCCCGGTGACCCCAGGGACCTTGGGGACACCAGGGACCCCAGGAGCATGAGGGACTTTGGGGACCCTAAGGACCCCAGAGACCTTGGGGATGCCAGGAACCCCAGGAGCACGAGGGACATCAGGGACCCTAAGGAGCCTGGGGACCCCAAGATCCTTAGGGACACCAGAGACCCTAAGGACCCCAGGGACCTCAGACACTCTGGGGACTCCAAAGACCTCAGGGATCCACAAAGAGCCCGGGGACCCCAGAAACTTTGGGGACCCTAAGGACCCCAGAGACCCCAGGAACCTTGGGGACATCAGGGACCCTAAGAACCCCAGGGACTTTGGGGACATCAGGGACCTCAGAGAGCCTGGGGACACCCTAAGGACCACAGGGAACTTGGGGACCCCCAAGAAGCCCAAGGCCCCCAAGGACCCCCGAGAACATCAGGAACCCTAAAGACCCCAGCGACCTTGGGGACCTCAGAGCCCCTAAGGACCCCAGGGACCCCCCCCAAAGAGCCCGAGGACCTCAGGAACCCCCCCAAAAAAATCCCAAGGACCTCAGGACCCCCCCCAAAACCCCCATCCCCAAAACCTCACCTTGCCCAGCGTCACCTCGCGGGCGCGCAGGTGCCGGGCGAGGAGCAGCAGGGAGCACACCAGGACTTTCTGCTGCAGGGGGAAGGTGTCGGGGGCTCCGCGCCCCCCCCCCCGCCGCCATCCTGTCCCCAAAAACCTCCGAGAGGACGCGGGAGACGTGGGGGAGCCCCACGCGCACGGGGGGTCACCTACAGGCAGAAAAGGGGGGTCAGGGTTTTTTTGGGGTGGCCCCAAACCCAGCCAGACCCAGGGAGGGACCCATGCAGGGACACCAGGGTTTGAGGCTGCCCCCGTGGGACCCCCCCCATGTCCCCCCCCCCGGTTACTCACAGCCCGGCGGGGGCTTGAGGAGGGTCTGGGTCCTCACATCCAGCTCCACCATCTCCACGGCTCGCCTGTGGGGAAACACCCCCGGCCCCCTCAGCACCCCGAGGTGGGCTCAGCACCCCCTTTCCTTGCCTCCTGCACCCCCCCCCCGGTGACCCCCCCAAGACACGGCGTCACCACCTTCCCCCAAACACACCCAATAATAAAACCCCTTTAACCTAAACCTCTGCTTTTTCAGCTTAAACCCCCCATCCTATCATATCCATAACAAGGAGCCCCCCAACTCCCCCAGAACCCCCCCCTTGGGTGAGGGGGGGGTCACTGGAACCAGAATCCCACCACCCCCCACCCCCTATTTTTATTTTATTTTATTTTATTTTTAATTTTTACCTGCAGACGTCGAGGGCTTTGCGCGCGTCGCCGGACACGGCCGAGACTTTGCGGGCGCAGAACTGGAGGGCGGGGGGGTCCAGCACGGCTTCGGCCCCCCCCCGGGCCAAGCGCTCCTGCAGGATGGCCGCCAGCTGCTGGCGGCTGTAGGGGGGGAAATGCAGCAGGCGGGGGGGGCCGGGGGCCAGGCGGGCGTGCAGCCGCGCCAGGGTGCGCTCCGTCAGGTCCAGCGCGTTGGCCACCCCTGGAAAGGGGGGGGGTGGGGGGGGCACAGAGGGGTTAAGGAGGGGTCGGGGGGGGTCCAGATCCCGATTTTTGGGGTGATTTGGGGCTCACCGATGAGGACGAGACGGGAGCCGGGCAGTCGGGGCCAGTCGAAGATGGTGTAGAGCACGTCCTGCCCCTTGCTCTCCAGCTGGTCCAGCTCGTCCAGCACCAGCAAAACTGCGGGATGGGGGGGTAAAAAAATTAACTCGGCCCCAAATCCACCCCCCCCCACGACCTCCTGGGGGTGTCCAGAGCTAGGGAGAGGATGGGATTTGGGTCCTGGTCCCCCAAAAACTCAGTACTCACAGCATGGGTCCGGGGGTCGTCAGCTCCTTCTCCAGCCCCCTGAGCGCCTCCCTGCCGGCCCCCGGCACCCCCAGGCGCTGCGCCACGGTGGGGAAAACGGCCTGGGGGGAGCTCAGCTCCATGCAGTTCAACACCAACACCCGGCTCCCCGCCAGCTCATCCTGCTGGGGGAGAGGAAAAAAAAACGGGGGGGGTCAGGGCGTTAAAATCCCAGCTGCAAAAACCCCAAAAAAAACCCCCCCCGGTGCGCTCCGAACCGTGCGCACGGGACCCTCTCCAACCCAACCCAACCCAACCCAACCCAACCCAAACCCTCCTCAATTTTTTTTTTTTTTTTGGGGGGGGGGGGTTCTCGGGGGTGGCAGGCACCTGGCAGTCGCGCAGCACGCAGCTCAGGCACGCCGTCTTGCCCGTGCCGGGGGGGCCCGAAATGTAGAGGCTGCCGGGGCGCCGTGCGGGGAGGTGCTCCCCCAGGAATTGCCGGATGGCGCCCGCCTCCCGCTCCCGGCCCTGCAAACGCTCGGGCACGGCGGCGTGCAGAGCCCGCTTCGCCTCCTGGTAGCAGCTCCCTGCGTAGGAACGGGAAAAATTAGGGTGAGGGGAGGGTGTACGGACCCCCCCCCCCCGGATGCAAACGCGCTTTGGGGACCGGACCCCCCCCCCCGTTACGGGCTACCCGCGCTCACCTTCGGGTCGGAAGAGCCGGGTGCGCACGGGGTCCCCGCTGCGCCCCGAGCTTTGGGGGGTCTCCTGGCCTCGGCGTGGGGTGGGTGGCACCGGGGGGGTCGGTGGCTTCTCGGGGGTGCTCAGCTTCGTGGGGGTGTTGGGTGGCTTCTCGGGGGGGCTCGGTTTCCCCGGGGAGGTCGCGGGGTCCCCAAAAAGCAGGCGGCGCCCCCGGTTCTCCTTGCTGCGCTTGGCCGGGGAGCAGGGCAGGGCGCGGGGGGACGTTGCACAGGTTGTCATCGCCTGTCCGGGGGGGGGACACGAGGGGACAGCTCAGCCCCAAGAGCTCCAAAAGCTCCCAGGAGGAGAGGAAAGCCCCTCGCACCCCAAAGGACCCCCCCCCACATCCCAAGGGGGGTTGGGGGCTCACCCAGGCGCTTGCGGGGGCTCAGGGGCAGCGCTTGGCACCGGGGAGACAGCGGGGCCGGGGGGGCCGAGCCGGGTCCTGGGGGGTTCTTGGGTAAAGGCGAGAGGTTTGGGGCAGGGGGGTCGCGGTCATCCTGGAGGTTTTGGCTGGGGGGGGCTTGGCCGGGGGGGCGGCGAGGCAGCGGGCGCTCCGGCGGCGGGGGAAGCCGATGGTGGGCTGGCTGCGGGAGCGGGTGCTGGGCATGGCCGGGGGGGCTCTGTGGGAGAGGCAGCGTCACACCGGGAGACCCCCACCCCATGTCCCCCCCCCCCAGCTCTGCCCACACCGCCCCGTAGCCCCCAGCCCTACACGACCCCACATCACCGCCCTTACCCCTGTGTGCATCCCCCGAAGCCCCTCACCCTCATCCCATGTGCCCAACCCTACAACGTGACCCCCATCCCAGCTCCCTAACCCCATATTTGTGCCCCCCAACCCTACAACATGACCCCACCCCCCCACCCTCACCCCACACGTGCCCCCCCCAGCCGTACCCCACACACCCCAGCCCCACAACGACCCCATATCGCTGCCCCCATCCGCCCTATAGCCCTGCCCCAATGCCCCGCAACCCCCTACCCCATAACCCAGGGGTCCTGCCCCTATTCCCTGCCCCATAACCCCCATAGCCCCCAAATCCCCCCCATAGCCCCCCAAATCCCCCTATAGCCCCCAACCCCCCCCCCAGCCGCCCCCCCGCCCCAATATCCCGGCCCCCAGATGCCCCCTGCCCCATAACCCAGGGGTCCTGCCCCTATTCCTGCCCCATAGCCCCCCATAAGCCCCCCAAATCCCCCCCATAGCCCCCCCCAGCCCCCGCCAACCTCCTGGCGCCAACTCAGCCGCAGCCCCTCAGTTCCCGCCACCAGGCCGGGCTGGCCACGCCCCCTTCGCCCCCATTGGCCGAGCCCCGCGCCGCCGGAGCCAATCGCCAAGTCCCGCGCCAAGCGCTCCGGCTAATTGGCGCCAACGCGAGGGGCACGCCGGGAGTTGTATGCCGCGGCGCGCAAGGCCTGCTGGGAGATGTAGTCCTGAGGGCGAGGAGAGGCTCCATGGCCCTGAATGGCTCCCAGTATCCCCAGTTTCCCCAGTATCACCAGTCCCGGTTCTCTACCGTTCCCAGTATCCCCACGCCCAGCTCCCCACAGCTCCCAGTACCCTCAGCACCCCCCAGTATCCCCAGTCCAGGCTCCCCAACCCTCCCAGCATCCCCAGTCCCAGCTCCCAGTATCCCCAGTCCTCCCAGTATCCCCACGCCCAGTTCCCCAGTGCTCCCAATATCCCCAGTATTCCCAGTCCCAGCTCCCAGTGCTCCCAGTATCCCCAGTCCCAGCTCCCCAGAACTGACACTGTCACCACTGCTCCCAGTATTCCCCACTCCCAGTTCCCCAGTGCTCCCGGTATAACAGTATCCCCAGTCCCAGCTCCCCAGTGCTCCCAGTATTCCCCACTCCTAGTTCCCCAGCCCTCCCAGTATCCCCAGTCCCAGCTCCCAGTGCTCCCAGTATCCCCAGTGCTCCAGTACCCCCCCAGCAGATCCCCCAGCGAGGCGCCACATCCTCAGGGACACAGGTTCACCGTTATTTCCTTTATTTAACCCAATTCCGGGCTCACGGGGAGGTGTGTGGGGGGGTTCCCCTCCTCCCCTTCCCCCCCGGCAACCCCCAGGGACGGGGCGAACCAATTCTTCCTTTTTTTAACCCAAACCGCGTCCCCCCGTGTCCCCCCCCCCTTGCAGGGGAAGGCCCCAGCGCCGTACAAAAACCACCACCGAAAAAAAAGCTGAAAGGGGAGGATTTTAGGACAACCGCCCCCCCCCTCTCCTCCTACCCCCCCTCCCTCTGCAGCACGGACCCGGTTAACGGGAGCCCCCCCCCCTTTTTTTTTTGACCCCCCCCGGGCACCGGCGGTCGCTCAGCGTAAGGCAAACGGCAAACGGAGCCCCCCCCCCCGGTAAAACGCTCAAATTTGGGGATTTAGTGTTAAAACGGGGGTGTGAAACCCGCAAAAACGCTGCCCCCCCCCCCCCATGAGGCTCCTGTGCAAACAAAACTCCCCGGGGGGGGGGCTCCGTGCTTGGACCCCCCCCCCCCCCCCAAAACCCCCCGTGCCGTGATGGGGAAGGGCTGAGGGGTGAGGGGGGGCACGGGGAGGGGGGGCTGGGGGGGGGGGCAGGAGGGTCTCATGCAGGTTTTTTTTTTTTGGGGGGGGGATATTTTTTGGGTGGGGGGGGGGTAGCTCCGTGCCTCCGCTCGGGATCCAGGCGCCGGCGCCGCCACCCGCTTTCACCTGGGGATGGGGGGCAGAGGGGGGGCCCCGCGGGTGGCTGTGGGGAGAAAAGGGGGGGCTGAACCCCCAGGAAAAAAAATAAAAGGGTTTAGGGCCCCCCCCGTGCCCCCCCCCACGGGTAGGGGGGCTCTGAAAATAACCCCCCCCCCCACAATGAGGGCGTCGGGGGCAGGAGCCGCGTCCTCTGTGCTGCTCCTGGGGGCACTCAGAGCCCCCCCAGGGGGGGTTTTTTGGCCTCCCACCTGCCCAAAATTTTTTGGGGGGGTCCGGGGGGGGGGGTCGGGGGCCCCCTCACCTCTGTTGGTTTTGCTGGGGTAAATCCTCTGGAAGAATTTGTACTCCTCGGGGGCCGGGAAATCCTCGACGGGGTGGAAGGAGTACTTGGACTCGAAGTCGTCTGCGGGGAAAAAAAAATGGGGGGGGGGGGACACAAAAAAAATAAAAATAAAAGGGGGGGGCAAAATGAAGCCCAAAGGGCTCGGTGCTGCCCCTAGAACCCCCCCCAAACCCCCCCAAACCCCCCCAATTTGTCCCCGTGCCCCGGTACTCACCCAGGAAGGCTCTGATGGAGTCCCGGTGGCCGTTTCTCAGCGGGGGGGGGCGGCGGGGGGGCCCGGCCGGCGTGCGGGTGGGCGGCGGTGGGGGGCTTCCCGCGGCCGGGGGGGTCGGCGGGGCCGTGAACTCGGTAAGGGGGAGGTGGCGGGGGGGGGGGCGTCGCGCCCCCCGTTGCGCAGCAGCGGCGGAGGGGGCGGAGGGGCTGCGGGGAGAGACGGGGGTGGGGGGGGTGAGGAAGGAGCCCCCCCCCCGGGGGGAAAAATAAAAATAAAAATAAAAATAAAAATAAAAATGGGGGGGGCAGGGATTGGGTCCCCTGGGATGTGGGAGGGTGATCTTGATGTCTCCTTGCCCCCCCCCCAAAGAGGAGAGGAGATCAGGGTGGGTGTGAGACCCCCCCCAGAATGGGTGTGAGACCCCCCCCAGAATGGGCAAGAGACCCCCCCCGGGTGGGTGTGAGCCCCCCCAAAATGGGTGTGGGACCCCCCCCAAGTGGGTGTGAGACCCCCAGGATGGGCGTGAGCCCCCCCCAGGGTCAGTATGAGACCCCCCCGGATGGATGTGAGACCCTCAGCATGGGTATGAGCCCCCCCAGAATGGGCGTGAGCCCCCCCTGGGTGGGTGTGAGACCCCCCTCAGTGGGTGTGAGCCCCCCCCGAACTGGTCTGAGACCCCCCCGGGTGAATCCGAGACCCCCAGGGTCAGCATAAGGCCCCCCCGGGGTGGGCATGAGCCCCCCAGAATGGGTATGAGCCCCCCCAAAATGAGTGCGAGCCCCCCCAGAATGGGCGTGAGACCCCCCCAGGTGGGTGTGAGCCCCCCCAGGACAGATGTGACCCCCCCAGGGCACTGCAGGACCACCCGTGCCACCAGCAGCACGCGGGGTTCCCACAGCAGGACCCCCCCCCAGGGGGAAAAACCCCACCGCATCCCAATACCACCGCTTCCCCCCCCCCAAATGGAAATCTCCCCCCCTCCAAAAGGGAAATCCACCCCCAAAAGGGAAATCTCCCCCCCCAGCCCCCAAAAAAAGCCCCCCCCCAGAACTTACAGGGGCTGAAGCTTTGGGCTTACCTGCACCCCGGCTGGGGGGGTCCCTTGCCGGCGGGGGGGGGGGCGGCTGCTTTGGAGAGCTGGGGAGGCTGCGGAATTTGGGGGGGGGGGCGCCAAACCCCTTAAGGGGCCGGGGGGCTTCCTGTGCAGGGAATTGTGCCTCTGGGGCAATTCGGGGGCGGCCTCGGCCACGGGGCTGGGGGGGCCGTTGGGACGCCGGGGGGCTGGCGGTAAGGAGGGGGGGGCGGCGGGGGGGGGGCGGCGGCGGCGAGGGTTTGCCCCCCGGAGCCCCCGTTCGGAGGTTAACGGGGGACGGGGGGGTTTGGCGGGCGGTGGGGCTGGGGGGGGCCCGTCCCGGTGGTGTGGGGGGGGGTGGTGGTGGTGGTGGTGGTGGTGGTGGGCGGCGGGGGGGGGGGCGTTGAGCTGGGGTGGGGGGTAAGGGTTTTTCTCGGTTGTAGGAGGAAATTTTGGGGGTGGGGGCGTTGCGGCGGCCCGGGGGGGGTGGGGGGGGGGGCGGAGGAGCTGTGCTTCATGCCCCCCGAGGGGTTGGAAGCGGCGTTGGGGCGGGAGAGGTCGGGGAGGGAGGGTCTTTGGGTGCGGGGTAATTCGGGGGGGGAGCCTCGGCCGCCGTCGGCATCGTCTTGAGGGGGGGGGGCGGCTGCCGGGAGGTGGGGGCGGACGGCACCGGGGGTCTGGGGGCGGGCCGCTCGGGAGCCGGGCACTTGGAGGGTTTGTTTCGTTGAGCTTTCTGCTGAGGGGGGGGGGAAAAAAAATAATTAAGAGGGAGTGAGGGGTTGGGAGGGGCGCTGAGCACCCCCAGGATGCAAAAGGAGCCCCCCCCCCCGGGAAGCTGGGGGGGGGATTTGGGGGATTTGGGTATGACAGAGAGTGCCGAAATACCCAAATCCTCGGGGTGGGCACAGGCAGAGAGAGCCCAGCCCCCCCCCTGCTGCCCACAGAGCTTCTCCTGGGGGGGGGGGGGGAAAAAAATTCACCGAGTGTGGCCCCCACCTGAGGTGTCCTTGGCCCCCACGGGTCGCAGTTTGGGCACGCCGCCCTGGAACAGCCCCCCCTTGGGCTGGAGTGGCCCCGAAACGCCTCCGCAGCCAGCCTTGGGCTCTGGGGGGAGGAGAAAGGCAGCGAGGGGGGGGGGTCACGGAGGGGTTGAGAGACCCCCTGGGGGGGGGAAAAAGGCACGGGGGGGGTCAGGGGTAACTCACTTTCGAGAGGAGGGGGGCGCTGCGGTCGTTGATCTGTGTCACCTTGCGCAGCTTGGTCCCTTTGCAGATGTCCTGCAGGAGCGCCCCCCGGCCACGCTGCTCCTCGCGGCTCAATTTCGGGGGCTCCGTGTTCGCCTGGGGGTGAGGGGAGCCCCCCCCCCCGGGGGGGAGTGTGAGACCCCCGGGGTGGATTTGAGCCCCCCAGGGTGGGTTTAAGCCCCCCAGGGTGGTTGTGAGCCCCCCAGAGAAGTTGTGAGCCCCCCAGGGTGAGCGTGAACCCCCCCAGCCCGTTGTGAGCCCCCCAGGGGCAGTTGTGAGCCCCCTAGGGCGGGCGTCAGACCCCCAGAGGTGGGCATGAGCCCCCCCAGCCAGTTGTGAGCCCCCCAGGGGTGGGCGTAAGCCCCCCAGGGTGGGTTCGAGACCCCAGGCCAGTTGTGAGCCCCCAGGGTGGGTTTGAGACCCCCAGGGCAGCATGAGCCCCCCCAGCCAATTGTTAGCCCCCCAGGGTTGGTGTGAGAGCCCCAGGGTGGGTTTGAGCCCCCCAAGCCAGTTGTGAGACCCCCACAGTGGGTTTGAGCCCCCAGGGTGGGTTTGAGACCCCCAGGGTGGGTGTGAGACCCCCCAGGGGTGGGTGTCAGACCCCCCAGGGGTGGGTTTGAGACCCCCCAGCCAGTCGTGAGCCCCCAGGGGTGGGCGTGAGCCCCCCAGCATGGGTTTGAGCCCCCCAGGGCAGGCGTGAGCCCCCCCAGCCAATTGTGAGCCCCCCCAGGGTGGGTGTGTGCCCCCCCAGCTCTGCCCACCAACCCCCCCATGCACCCCAGGAAGCCCCCCCCCCAAGCCACAGAGGGGCAGAAAAAAAAAACACAGGAGGAGCCCCCCCCCGGGCGCAGAATGAGGCCGGGGAAACTGAGGCACGGATGGGGAAGGAAGGGGGGGGCACCCAAAGGTGCTGAGGGGGGGAGGGAGCGGCCCCCCCCCCCCGTTACCTGGCTGAAGGTGGGGGGCGGGGGGGGGGCCGGGCGGCGGCGGCGGGGGGGGGATCGGCATCGCGGCCTGCTCAGGGCTGGGGGCTCATCGCGGCTGTGGGGTGAAAAAGGGAGAGATCAGGAAAGCTGCAGGAGGGGGGGGGGGGGGGGGAGACCCCCGGGGGCAGCACCGCCACGGGGGGGGGGGGCTACGGGGAGCTGCACCCATGGGTGATGCTCCCGGAGCTGTCCTGGCCCCATTCCCAGCCCCATTCCCGACCCCACAGCCCCATTGTGCTCCCCAAACCCACCCCCCAATGAGCTGTGCCCCCCCCCCAGAACCCTCTTGGGGTTCCTGTGGGGTTTTATAACCCCAGTTCCCTTCTCAGCCCCCCCTCCTGTGGGATAAACCACGTTTTGCTGCTGCCATGGGGGCTCAAATAAATCAGGGGGCGTCCCCACGGGGCCAGCCCGAGCCCCCCCAGGGGCTCCAGGAGCCTCTCTGAGCCCCCCCGCCCCCCCCGAGGGGTCTCCTCGCCCCCTAAAAATGTGCCTTGGTGCTGAACCAAACCGTGCCGGGCTCTGGGTGTTCAATGCCCGGAGGGATCGCAGCCAGGGCACGCCGGGATGGGAACCAGCACGGATCCCAGCTCCTGCCCCAAATCCTGCCCCAAATCCTGCCCCGGGGGCTCTTTCTCCCCCCCCCCGTGCTCCTTCCTGCTCCCTCCTCGGCTCCTTCTCGTCTGCTCCTTCTCCTCCTGCACTGCTCCCGGCTCCTTCCCTGTGCTCCTTCTCCAGATCCTTCCCTGGTTCCTTCCCTTCTCCCTGCTCCTTCCCCAGCTCCTTTCCGTGCTTCTTCCCCGGTTCCTTCCCTGTGCTCCTTTTCCCTGCTCCCTGCTCGGCTCCTTCCCTGTGTTCCTTCTTGTTCCTTCCCAAATCCTTCCCTCTGTGCTCTTTCTCCTTGCTCCTTCCCTGGCTCCTTCCCCAGATCCATTCCCTGTGCTCCTTCTCCCTGCTCCTTCCCTTCTCCTCGCTCCTTGCTCAGCTCCTTCCCTCTGCTCCTTCTCCTTGTTCCTTCTCTGGCTCCTTCCCCAGATCCTTCCCTGGCTCCTTCTCCCTGCTCCTCCTTGGACCTTCCCTGTGCTCCTTCTCCCTGCTCCTTCCCCGGCTCCTTCCCCGTGCTCCTTCCCCAAATCCTTCCCCCTGTGCTCCTTCCCCGTGCTCTTCCTCCCGTTTCTTCACTGGCTCCTTCCCCAGCTCCCTCCCCGTGTTCCTCCTGTTCTCCTTTTCTCCCTGCTTGGCTCCTGCGTTCCTTCTCCTTGCTCCTTCTCCCTGCTCCTTCCCCAGCTCTTTCCCTGTGCTCCTTCCCCAAATCCTTCCCCCTGTGCTCCTTCCCTTCTCCCTGCTCCTTTCTCAGCTCTTTCCCCTGCTCCTTCTCCTCGGACCTTCCCCGTTCTCCTTCCCCGACGGGAACGGGACCCTGACAGGGAACCAGGTCCTGACTCAGATCCCGAGGCCCCGACACGTAACGCGGCTCCTGGCCGAAGGAATGAAGCTCCCGACAGGTTCCGAGGCTCCTGACTCAGTGCCGCGTGGACGGACAGACAGACAGACGGACAGATCGGGGGCTTTCTGGGGTCGCAGGGGACCCCACACCGGGGAAAATCCCCCAATAAAGCGCCCGGGAAGCAGGGGGATGCGGCCCCGCGGGGATTAGCGGCCAAGGGCACGCGGAAAGGCAGAAAGAAAAAGCCCTAAAAAGCAAAAAGCCCCAAAAAGCAAAGCCCCAAAAAGAAAAACGCCCAAAAGATAAAACCCCAAAAAAAGAAGAAAAGCCCCCCAAAAAAGGAGAAAAGCCCCCCAAAAAAGGAGAAAAGCCCCAAACCCCAAAAGAAAGAAGCAAAGCCCCAAAGAAAAACCCCAAAAGACGCAAAGCCCCAAAAAAGAAGCAAAGCCCCAAAGAAAAACCCCAAAACCCCCAAAGACGCTAAACCCAGAAGAAGCTAAACCCCAAAAACCCCAAAAGGCACAAGGGGGCCGTCCCCACACCCACCCCAGGGTTTGGGGTCTCCCGAGGCTGCTGCCCCCAGCGGGGTGACCCCACAGGGGAGCTGCTGCTCGGGTCCTCCCCAAAACACCCCCCAGGCTCAAATCACGACCCAAACCCCAAAAGGTGACACCCAGCAGCATGTCCCCCCCTAAAACACCTCAATTGCTCAGCAGCTGCCACGGGACCCCCCCACGGGACCCCAAAAGCAGGGGCTGGGGGCGCAGGAGCACGAGGGAGGGGGTGCTGCCCCCATAGGGCCGGGTCCTTGCTCTTTTAGGTTCATTTTAGGTTCGTTTTGGGTTCGTTTTAGGGCAGCAGGGCCAAGGACACCGATGGGGGGGGTGACACGGAGGCTTAGGGACAGGTCTGGGTGGTGCCCGGGGGGGTGACCCACCCCCAGCTGCCTCCTCCCGGCCCCAAAGCCCGGGGAGGAGTTAATTAGGGCAGGGGCAGGACCGGGGATGAGTTAATTAGGGCAGAGGCGCTGCTGGGGGAAGCCAAACCCCAACAAAACGCCGGCTCTGACGACCCCCCCCCTTTTACCGGGGGGCTCAGCACCCCCCAGAGGCTTTTCCCTAGGATTTCGCCCCCCCAGACACCCCAAAAGGCCCCGGGGGGGGCACAGTGAAGGGACTGTGGGGCCAGAGCCTTCCCCCAGAGACGGGCTGGGGGTCCCGGGGGACCCCCCATGTCCCCCCTTCCCTCTTTATAGGGTCAGGCCCCCCCCCAACCCTCTTACAGACCCCCTGCCCCCCCCGCAGCCCCCTTACAGCCACCCCCATTGCCTCCTTATGGACCCCCCCACTGCCCCCATACAGACCCCACACCCCCCCCACTGCCTCCCTATGGACCCCCCCAACCCCCTGAGGCCCCTTTATGGCCCACAACCCCCCCCTGCCCCCCCCCACACCCCCTGCCCCCCCCAAACACCTCCTTACGCCCCCCCCAACCCTCTTCTACCCCTTTATACCCCCCAGCCCCCCCCCACAGCCCCTTTACACACCCACACCCCCCCCCCACCGCCTCTTTATGGCCCCCCAGCCCCCTCCTGCCCCCTTACAGCCCCTGCCCCCCCCAATACCCCCACACACACCCCCTGCCCCCCCCCCACCGCCTCCTGACGAGCCCCACGCCCCCGCCTCCTGCCCCAAACACACCTCAGGTCCCCCCAGCCCCCACACCCCCCTCACAGACCCCAGACCCCCCCACTGCCCCTTTAACACCCCCCTCACCACCCCCACCCGCCCCTCACAGGCCCCACGCCCCCCCCAGCCCCACAGGACCCCCCCAGGCGCTCTCCTCCCCCCACAGACCCGGTACAACCTCGGCCACGGCTCCCCAGGACCCCCCCGGACCCCCCAGACCCCCCCCAGCCCCCCAAGACCCCCCCGGGCCCCCCCCGCTCCTCAACCGCCGCCGCGGCCTCCTCCCGCCGCACCCGGAACGCGGCCGCCGTCCCAACAAAATGGCGGCCGCTGCCCCCCTCCTGCGCCTGCGCGGGCCGTGGCCGGATGAGGGAGGGGGCGGCGGCCGGGCCACGGCGCCATGTTGGGGAGGTCGGGGGCGGCCATCTTGGGAAGGGCGGTGGGAGGGAGGTGAGAGAACGCGAAGCCGCCATCTTGGGAAGGTCAAGATGGCAGATGAGGGCGCCCCGCTCTGCAGGCGGCCCGAGGGTGGTGGAGACCCGCCAGGAACCAAGCGGCCGTGCAAGGCCGGGGGATACTGCGGCCAAGCCTGGGACCGCCCCTCCCTGAACGGAGCTCAGGCGGTTTTATTTCCCGGCAGCCATGTTGGGAAGGTCAGGCTACTTCCCCTGCAGCCGCCATGTTGAGGTCACGTGGCGCC
>NW_028168839.1:0-35273 GCF_964035555.1 Netta rufina | reverse complement strand
CTGCACCCACGGCGGAAAGCTGCCTCTCCTGCAAGGCACCGAGGGGGGCTTATTCACCCCCCCGCCCCCCCGAAAAGCTCCCCCCAAATGTCCCCCACGCCCTCCCCCGAGCGGACACCCCCACCGCGTGGCCGGTGTCCCCCCCCCCACACACACACCCTCGGTGCCACCCCAAAATTCGGGTCCCCCCCCCCCCCCCCCCACCACCTCCCCAACCCCGTCCCCGTGGCACTCACCTGCGGCGGCTCCGCGGGACCCTCCGGGGGGTGGTGGGGTCACCCCCAAACCCCCCCCCCCCCCCCCCCAAAATTTACGCCCCCCCCCCCCCCTCCCCATATCCCCTCCAAAGACAGGACATGGCACAGGGACGCGAGTGTCACCCTCCCCCCAAACCCCCCCCCCCTCCCCAAAAATAAAAGGGTGAGGTGAGATGGGGACACGAGACACGAGGATGGAGACGAGGTGGGTGACGGCGGGCGCCAGCGCTGGGGGGCGGGTGGGTGCCCCCCCCTTCCCCCCCCCCCCCCCCCCCCCCGAGACCCCAAAATAACCCCGCCACCCCCAGAGGGGACATAGGGACACCGCTGGTGTCCCCTCCCCTGCCCCAAAGGGGGGACATGAGGGGGACAGGGACAGCCCAAAGCCATGTCCCCAAGGGTCCCCAGTGTCCCTAGGGGACATGGGGACACTGGGGGGGACATGGGGACACCCCAGCTCCATGTCCCTAGGGACATGGGGACACAGGGGGGACAGAGACACCCCAGCTTCATGTCCCCAAGGGTCCCTTGGGGGACATGGGGACACGAGGAGGGACATGGGGACACCCCGGATCTGTGTCCCCTGGGGGACAAAGGACTCCAGGAGGGGACAAGGACACCCCGGTGGCATGTCCTAGCCATGACACGGGAGGGACAGGGACGCCCTGGATCGATGTCACGGAGGGGACAAAAGGGACGTGGGGACACCCCGGATCCGCATCCTCTGGGACGGATCGGGACGAGGGAGGGGACACGGCCCTGCGGTGACACAGCGGGGACATGGGGACACCCCGGGTCCATGTCCCCAGGGGTTCCCCAGTGTCCCCAGGGGACGTGGAGACACGAGAGGGACACGGGGACGTGAGAGGGACATGGGGACAGCTGGCTCCATGTCCCTGGGGGTTCCCATGGGGACATGGGAAGGACATGGGGACACGCCAGCCTCATGTCCCTTAGTGGCTCGTGGGGACATGGAGACGCACAAGGGACATGGGGACAGCGGGACCCATGTCCCCAAGGGTCCCCCCAGTGTCCTTTGGGGGACAAGAGGACACGGGAGGGACATGGGGACATCGTGGATCCATGTCCCCAGGGGTTCCCAGTGTCCAGAGGACATGGGGACACCCCGGGTCCATGTCCCCAAGGGTCCCCCACTGTCCCCAGGGGACATGGGGACACAAAGAGGACATGGGGACATCCTGGGGTGGGATCTGAGTCCACAAGGGGTTCCCAGTGTCCCCAGGGGACATGGGGACACGAGCAGGACATGGGGACACCCTGGATCCGTGTCCCCAAGGGGTTCCCAGTGTCCCTAGGGGACATGGGGACACAAGGAGGACATGGGGACATGCTGGATCTGTGTCCCCCAAGGGGTTCCCAGTATCCCCCAGGGGACATGGGGACACAAAGGGACATGGGGACACATGTCCCCAGGGGTTCCCAGTGTCCAGAGGACATGGGGGACGCCTCTGAATCATGTCCCCAAGGGTCTCCAGTGTCCATGGGGGGACATGGGGGACACGAGGAGGACATGGGGACACCCTGGATCTGTGTCCCCAAGGGGTTCCCAGTGTCCCTGGGGGACATGGGGACACCCCTTGAATCAGGTCCCCAAGGGTCCCCACTGTCCCCTAGGGGACATGGGGACACTTCTGAATCATGTCCCCAAGGGTCCCCCAAGGGTCCCCAGCGTCCCTAGGGGACATGGGGACACCCTGGATCCATATCCCCAGGGGTTCCCAGTATCCCTGGGGGACATGGGGACACAAAAGGGACATGGGGACACCCTGGATTCGTGTCCCCAAGGGTCCCCACTGTCCCTAGGGGACATGGGGACACCCTGGATCTGTGTCCCCAAGGGGTCCCCAGTGTCCCTGGGGGACACGAGGACACGAGGGTGACACCGGGGACACCCCAGATCCACGTCCCTACGGGTTCCCAGTGTCCAGGGGACACCGTGGGGGGGGGGGGGGCGCGGTGACACCCCCAGCCCCATGTCCCCAAGGGACACGGGGACACCTCAGCTCCGTCCCTACGATCCCTCAGCGTCCCTGGGGGACACGGGGCGGGGGGGCAATGGGGACACCCAAGGGTCCCCTGGGGCAGCGGGGCGCTACCTACGGGTGGGGGGGGGACGGGGGGGGACGGGGATGGGGACAAGGACCCACCTGGCGTGTCACCGGAGGCCGAGGGTCCCGTGACAAAGGCAGGGCTGGCCCGCGCTACCTGACGGACAGCTAGGACGAAGAGAGACACGGGGGGGGTCAGGGCCACCGGGGGGGGGTGGGGGGGACACGCTCGTCCCCGTGGGAATTTGGGGGGGGCAGGGGGGGACGGGGAGGGTGGCACCGGGGGGCTTGGGGACACGCCGTGTCCCGGTGGTGGCCTTGGCGGTGGCCCTACACTGGGGGTCCCCAACCCAAGGAGGGGGCCCGGCACCGGCTCCATCACCTGGGGGGGGGGGGCAAGGTGGCCTTGGGGACACGTTGGTGGCCTTGGGGACACGTTGGTGGCCCTGTCCCTATGTTGGCTAGGGGGGGGTGGGGAGGGGACGCTGTGGCTCTGTGTCCCCCCCCCCCAGCTTCGTGTCCCTCTGGTGTCCCCCCCTGGGGTGGCTCTGTCCCCGTGTCCCCCCCCCAGGGGTGACCGTGTCCCCCTGGGGGGTGGCCCTGTCCCCCGGGGGGGGGGGTCACTTTGTCATTTTGGGGGTGGCGGCGTACCCCCAGCAGGGGCTCTGTCCCCTGTGTCCCACCCTGGAGGTGGCCCTGTCCCCCCCCACCCCCCTTAACCCCCCCCAGGGGTGACAGTGTCCCCGTGGGGGTGGCCCTGTCCCCCCCTGGGGTGGCCATGTGCCCCCCCCCGTGGTCCCTATGTCCCCCCAGGGGTGACCCCATAACCCCCCCCCCCCCCATGGGTGCCCATAACCCCCCCAGAGGTCCCCAGAGCCCCCAAATCCCCCCCCAGGGCTTCCAATTCCCCCCCCCAGGATGCCAATACCCCCCCCATGGGGGCTAACAACCCCCCAAGGGTGCCCACAGACCCCCCCAGATGCCCCCAAATCCCCCCAGGGAGTCCCAACCCCCCCCCATAAATGCCCATAGCCCCCCATAGATACCCCCATAACCCCCCCATAGATACCCCCAGGCCCCATAAATGCCCAGACACACCCACAGCCCCCCCCGATGCCCATACCCCCCCCATAAACAACACCCCCATATACATATATACCCCCCATAAATGCCCATACCCCCCATAAACCCCTTCCCTACATAAATACCCCCCCCATAAATACCCCCAGCCCCCAATAACCCCCATATATATATATACACCCCCCAAAATGCCCCCAATAACCCCCCATATATATAAATACCCCCAAAAATGCCCCCAGCCCCCAATAACCCCCCTATATATATATATCCCCCCATATATACACATATACACCCCCAAATAATGCCCCCAATAACCCCCTGTTATATAAATACCCCCATAAATGCCCCCAGCCCACAACAACCCCCATATATATATACATAAATACCCCCCAATAACGCCCCCAGCCCCCAATAACCCCCCCATAATACATATATGCCCCCCATATATACATATACACCCCCCAAAATGTCCCCAATAACCCAATAACACCCCCAAATATAAACACCCCCCAATAATGCCCCCAGTCCCCAATAACCCCTCACATATACATATACACCCCCCAAAAATGCCCCCAATAACCCCCCATATATATACATAAAAATACCCCCCCATAAATACCCCCAGCCCCCAATAACCCCCCCATATATATATATCCCCCCATATATACACATATACACCCCCCATAAATGCCCCCAGCCCCCAATAACCCCCCCATATATACATATACACCCCCCAAAATGCCCCCCAATAACCCCCCCATATATATATATCCCCCCAATAACGCCCCCAGCCCCCAATAACCCCCCCATATTTACATATACGCCCCCCCCCAAATGCCCCCAAAATGCCCCCAATAACCCCCCCATATATAAACACCCCCCAATAACGCCCCCAGTCCCCAATAACCCCCATATATATATAAAAACACCCCCCCATAAATGCCCCCAGCCCCCAGTAACCCCCCCATAATACACATATCCCCCCATATATACATATACACCCCCCAAAAATGCCCCCAATAACCCCCCCCGTATATATATATCCCCCCAATAACGCCCCCAGCCCCCAATAACACCCCTATATATACATATACACCCCCCAAAAATTCCCCCAATAACCCCCCCATATATAAACACCCCCCAATAACGCCCCCAGCCCCCAACAACCCCCATATATATATATAAAAACACCCCCCAATAACACCCCCAGCCCCCAATAACCCCCCCATAATACATATACCCCCCCACATATACATATACACCCCCCCAAAATGCCCCCAGTAACCCCCCATATATATAAATACCGCCCATAAATACCCCCAGCCCCCAATAACCCCCCCATATATATATAAAAACACCCCCCATAAATGCCCCCAGCCCCCAGTAACCCCCCCATAATACACATATCCCCCCATATATACATATACACCCCCCAAAAATTCCCCCAGTAACCCCCCCACATATAAACACCCCCCAATAACTCCCCCAGCCCCCAATAACCCCCCCATAATACATATACCCCCCCCATATATACATATACACCCATGCCCCCAGTAACCCCCCATATATATAAATACCCCCCATAAATACCCCCAGCCCCCAATAACCCCCCCACATATAAACACCCCCAATAACTCCCCCAGCCCCCAACAACCCCCCCCCCAACATAAATCCCCCCCCACCCCCCCATCCCCTCCACCCCCCCCACCCCATCTCCCCCTCCCCACCCCCTCCTTTCCCCACAGGGCCTCCCCATCCCTTCCCCTTTCCCTCCCCCACCCCCCCCCCCCAGCCCCCCAACCCCTCCCCCGGGGGGGGGCTTTTTTTTTCCCCCCCCCCCCCCCCCCCCCACCCAGCGCGGCGGTGTGATGGCCGTGGGCACACGGAGCAGAGCAATGACATTGTAATTTCCACCTGAGCGTCGAGCAGCCGCCGCCGGCCCTCGGGGGGGTCGTGGGCGCCCAAGTGATCCCTGCGCAGCTCCTGCTCCACCAGCATCAGCCTGCGGGGCCAGGCTTCACCGGGGTCACGCTGCCACCCACCTTTCGCCCCCCCCCCCCTCCCCACCCCAAAAAAAAAAAAAAAAAGAAAGAAAAAAAAAAAAAAGAAAAAAAAAAAAGGGGGGGGGAAACGCCGCGCGCATCCCCACCCGCCCCACTCCCCCCAGACACATACAAACGCCCACCGACCCCCCCCCCAAAAAATAAAATAGGCGGGGGGGGACAGAATGAATGGGGATATGGGGGGGTACCCCAAGGGATGGGGACACCCCCCCCCGGGGAGAAACGCTAGGGACATGAGGACGCCCCGGTGACATGCTGCCACCCCCCAGGGAGGGTGACACCCCTGGGGACAAATCCTAGGGACATGGGGACACCCCGGTGCTGGGGACAGACCCTAGGGACATGGGGACACCCTAGTGACACGCTGCCACCCCCCAAGGGAGGGTGACACCCCTGGGGACAGACCCTAGGGATGTGGGGACACCCTACCGACATGCCACCTCCCCCCCAAGGGAGGGTGACACCCTTGGGGACAGACCCTAGGGACATGGGGACACCCCAGTGACACGCTGCCACCCCCCAGGGAGGGTGACATCCCTGGGGATAGACCCTAGGGACATGGGGACACCCTGGTGACACGCTGCCACCCCCCCAGGGACAACCCTGGGGACAGATCCTAGGGACATGGGGACACCCCGGTGACACGCTGCCACCCCCCAGGGAGGGTGACATCCCAGGGGATAGACCCTAGGGACATGGGGACACCCCTTGGGGACAAATCCTAGGGACATGGGGACACCCTAGTGACATGCTGCCACCCCCAAGGGAGGGTGACACCCCTGGGGACAGACCCTAGGGATGTGGGGACACCCCGATGCTGGGGACAAACCCTAGGGACATGGGGACACCCTGGTGACATGCTGCCACCCCCCAAGGGAGGGTGACGTCCCTGGGGATAGACCCTAGGGACATGGGGACACCCCCTGGGGACAAACCCTAGGGATATGGGGACACCCCAATGACATGCCACCTCCCCCCCAAGGGAGGGTGACATCCCTGGGGATAGACCCTAGGGACATGGGGACACCCCGGTGACACGCTGCCACCCCCCAGGGAGGGTGACATCCCTGGGGATAGACCCTAGGGACATGGGGACACCCCTTGGGGACAAATCCTAGGGACATGGGGACACCCCAGTGACACGCTGCCACCCCCCAAGGGAGGGTGACACCCCTGGGGACAGACCCTAGGGATGTGGGGACACCCTAGTGACATGCCACCTCCCCCCCAAGGGAGGGTGACATCCCTGGGGATAGACCCTAGGGACATGGGGACACCCCAGTGACATGCTGCCACCCCCCAGGGACACCCCTGGGGACAAACCCTAGGGATATGGGGACACCCCGGTGCTAGGGACAGACCCTAGGGACATGGGGACACCCCAGTGACACGCTGCCACCCCCCAAGGGAGGGTGACATCCCTGGGGATAGACCCTAGGGATGTGGGGACACCTGGTGACATGCTGCCACCCCCCAAGGGAGGGTGACATCCCTGGGGATAGACCCTAAGGATGTGGGGACACCCCTTGGGGACAAACCCTAGGGACACGGGGACACCCTACTGACATGCCACCTCCCCCCCAAGGGAGGGTGACATCCCTGGGGACAGACCCCAGGGACGTGGGGACACCCCGGTGACACGCTGCCACCCCCCAGGGACACCCCTGCAGCAGGGTCACGTTGCCACCTGTCCCAGGGACATGCAGGGACATCCTAGGGACACCCCAGGGAAGCCTTGGGGACATGCAGGGGACAGGGTGGGGACAATCCCAGGACGCAGAGGGACGCCCTGGGGCCATGCTGCCACCCGCCCTGGGGACACCCTGGGGACAGGGACCCGGCCCATGGGGAGGGGACACCAGGGGACCACGAGCCACCAAGCACCGGGACCTCCTCATGTCCCCCCCCGCTTCTGTCCCCATGCATGTCCCATGTCCCCCCCATCCCTGTCCCCATCCTGTCACCCCTTGTCCTGGTGGCCCTCCAGACCTCGTGTCCCCAGCCCCCTCCTTGTCCTGGTGTGTCCCCACAGAGGTCCTTGCCCCCCCATGTCCCCCCATGTCCCCTGTGTCCCCATGTCCCTCTGGCACCCGTATCCTGTCCCTGTGTCCCCCTATGTCCCCATATGCTCCACGTCCCTCTTTGTCCCCCTGTGTCCCCATGTCCGTGTCCCTCTTTGTCCCTTGTGTTGTTCTTTGTCCCCATGTCCATCTACGTCCCCTGTGTCCCTCTGTGTCCCCATGTCCCTCTGTGTCCCTCATGTCCCTCTATGTCCCCATATGCCCCATGTCCCTCTATGTTCCCCATGTCCCACATGTCCTCGTATGTTCGTGTCCCTCTACGTCCCCCATGTTCCTTTATGTCCCCCGTGTCCCTCTATGCCACCCGGTGTCCCCATATGTTCCATGTCCCTCTACATCCCCCATGTCCCCCTATGTTCTATGTCCCTCTGTGCCCCCATGTCCCCCTACATCCCCTGTGTCCCTCTATGCCACCCGGTGTCCCTATATGCTCCACGTCCATCTCTGTCCCCCATGTCCCTCTATGTCCCCATATGTTCCACATCCATCTATGCTCCTCGTGTCCCTACATTCCATGTCCCTCAATGCCCCCGTGTGTCCCCATATGTTCCATGTCCCTCTACATCCCCCATGTCCCTCTGTGTCCCCCATGTCCCACTACGTCCCCATATGTTCCATGTCCTTCTACATCCCCCATGTCCCCCTATGCTCTGTCCCTCTGTGCCCCCATGTCCCCCTACGTCCCCCATGTCCCCCTATGTCCCATGTCCTTCTATGTCCCCCATGTCCCTCTATGCCACCCCATGTCCCCATATGTTCCATGTCCATCTATGCTCCTCATGTCCCTATGTTCCATGTCCCTCTCTGCCCCGGTGTGTCCCCATGTGTTCCATGTCATATATGGAACATATACGTTCCCCTCTACGTCCCCCATGTCCCCCTATGTCCCCATATGCTCCATATCCTACACCCCCCTATCCAACACCCCCCTACACCCATCCATCCCCCACCCCCTTTACTCCCCCCTCCCTTATCCCCAAACCCCCTCTACCCCTCTCCACCCCCCACACCCCCAACAACCTCCCCGAAATCTCCCCCTGCCCCCCCCCGGCCGGGTCCCTCCCTCACCTGCCGATGATGCTCTTGATCTGCGAGTCCTTCTCGGCCTGCTGCTGCCGCAGGCGCTTCTCGCTCTGCTCCAGGCGGTGCTGGTACTGCAGCAGGATGCGGCTCGTCTGCTCCTCCTGCGACACCAGGCGCCGCTCGTACTCCTCCAGCTTGCGGTTGGACATGTGCAGCCGCTCCTTCAGCGAGTGGATCTCCTCCTCGTACTCCTTCACCTGCCACAGCGCACACTGCAGGGCGCCTGGGGGCCCCCCCGCACCCCCCCGCCGCCGCCACCGCACCCAGGACCCCCCCCACACACACACACCAAAAGCAAGACCCAGGAGCCTGGGTCAAACCCGTGGGGACAGCTGGTCAACCCAGTAAACACTTGGGTCAACCCCATGGGGTTGCCTGGTCAACCCCATGGAGACTCTTGGGTCAACCCACTGAGGATTCTTGGGTCAACCCCATGGGGATGTTTGGGTCAACTCCATGGGGACATATGGATGCCTGGTCAACCCCCTGGGGACTTCGGGTCAACCCCATGGGGACACCTAGGTCAACCCCATGGGGACACATGGATGCCTGGTCAGCCCCATGGGGACACCTGGGTCAACCCCATGGAGATTCTTGGGTCAACCCCCTGAGGACTCTTGGGTCAACCCCATGGGGACACCTAGGTCAACCCCATGGGGATGCTTGGGTCAACCCCATGGAGATGCTTGGGTCAACCCCACAGGGACATATGGACACCTGGTCAACCTCCTGGGGACTCTTTGGGTCAACCCCATGGGGACGCCTAGGTCAACCCCATGGGGATGCTTGGGTCAACCCCATGAGGACATATGGACACCTGGTCAAACCCCTGGGGACTCTTTGGGTCAACCCCATGGGGACGCCTAGGTCAACCCCATGCGGATGCTTGGGTCAACTCCATGAGGACACCTTGGGTCAACCCCATGGATGCCTGGTCAGCCCCATGGGGACAACTGGGTCAACCCCATGGGGACACATGGACGCCTGGGTCAACCCCATGGGGACACCTGGGTCAACCCCATGAAGATGCTTGGGTCAACACAATGATGATGCTTGGGTCAATCCCATGAGGACATATGGACACCTGGGTCAACCCCATGGAGATATATGGACACCTGGGTCAATCCCATGGGGATGCTTGGGTCAACCCCATGGGGACACCTTGGGTCAACCCCATGGTGATGCATGGATGCCTGGTCAACCCCATGGGGACACCTGGGTCAACCTCACGGGGACACCTTGGGTCCTCGGGACCCCTGCCACCCTAAATGCTGAACCCCTATGCCCTCACATCACCCTAAAAACCCAGCGGGTCCCGCGGGTGGCCCTACCCGGTCCAGCCGGCTCTCGTCCATGGACTTGGAGTACTCCTTGAGCTTGTACTCCTCGCGCTCGATGTGGGAGCTCTCGATGTCGGCCGAGAGGTGCGGCATGTTGGACACCCAGGCCACCGTGCGCTCGGCCGCCGGCATCACCGGGTTCAGCGTCGACGGCGTCTGTGAGGCCTGGGGGGGGAGCACAAACGGGATGGGACCCCCCCCAACCCTGTGTCCCCATCCCCACCATGTCCCCGTGTCCACCCCATGTCCCCCATCACCCCCGTATTTCCACGCCCCTGTCCTATATCCCCCACGTCCCTCATCCCATGTCCCCATCGTGCCCCCCATGTCCTGGTATCCCTCCGTGTCCCTATATCACCCCCCATCCCAGTTGTCTCCCATGTCCCCATTACATCCTCCCTGTTCCCCCATGTCCCCATTATGTCCTCCCCGTTCCCTCATGTCCCTATGTCCCCCATATCCCAATGTCCCCCATGTCCCCATCATTTCCTTCATGTCCTTATGTTCCCCATAACCCCATGTCCCAGCTGTCCCCCATGTCCTCACGCCCCCAATGCCCCCACCATGTCCTCCATGTCCCTATGTCCCCCATATCCCAGATGTCCCCTATGTCCCCACGCCCCCCCATGTCCCCCACACCCCTATGTCCCCCATAGCCCCATGTCCCCATGCCCCCCCCATGTCCCCCATAGCCCCATATCCCAGCTGTCCCCTATGTCCCCATGCTCCCCCCATGTCCCCCATGCCCCCATGTCCCCCAGAACCCCATGTCCCAGCTGTCCCCTATGTCCCCACACCCCCCCCATGTCCCCCATGCCCCCATGTCCCCCATAACCCCATGTCCCATCTGTCCCCTGTTCCCCCACACCCCCTAAGCCCCCCATATCCCCACGCCCCCCACATGTCCCCCCCCATCCCCACCTGCTTGGTGACCGGTGGCTTCATCCCAGCCACCGACGCCTCCTTGGCCAGGGAGGGCTGCCGGGACCGGGGGGGCCCGTAGGTGGGCTCGGGGGACGCCAGCAGGTTCCCGCTGGCCGGCCGTGGTTTGGAGGGCACCCCCAGGGCCGCCGGCCCCTGCCCCCCACCCTTCCCTGCCCGGGCTCCCCGGGGGGTGGGTGGCGGGGGGGCCCCGATGGTGATTTGGGGGGGGGCCAGGCTGTCCTGCAGGGAGAGCTGCCGCCGGCTGAAGTCCCCCCCCCGGCCGGGCGAACTCGTCGCTATAGCTGTGGCTGTGGGTGATGTGCTTGGGGGGGGGCGCAGCCAGCTCCTCGCTCTTGCTGTACCCGTGCAAGGGGGGGGCGAAGGGCCCCTCGCTCCCCCCACCTGTCTCGGGACGCAGGGGGCCGTCGGCCGCCAGGTGGAAGAGGGGGTTCTGGAAAGAGAGGGGCACCCGCAGCTGCGGCCCCCCGGGTTCCGGCACCCCTAAACGGGGGGGGGCCAAGCTGGAGGCGCTGCCCTGGGAGAGGCGACCGGGACGAAGCCCCCCGCCACCCCCTGGGGCTGGACCCCCGGCGGCGGCCAGCAGCTCGGCGGGCAGGCTGGGGACGCTGTCCACGCGGCCATCCTGGAGGTCCAGCATGGAGACGCTCTTGCCCACCCCCAGAGCTCGCCCCCCCTCCGGCTCCGTCAGGTCCGAGCTGCTGGTGCAGTAAGCGGGCGAGGAGCGGGCGAGGGGGGGGGCGGCTCAGCACCAGCACCTCCGGCGGCCCCTTCTCCTGCGGCGGGGAGGGCAGGCGCGGCACCTCCATGGAGCTGGGGAGGGGGCAAAGGGAAGGGTTGGGGGGAAAGGGGGGGGACGACCACCAGGAGGGGTCCCCAAGGAGGGTGGGAGGGAGAGGAGGGATGGAGCTGGGTCCGCTTGGGGTGGGGACACACCCCAGGGATGGCCCAGATGGGGGTCTTCAGGCGGTGCCCATCCCTTCTCCATCCCCGTCCCATCCCCACCCCATCTCCATCCCATCCACATTTCTACTTCATCCCTGTCTCCAGCCCCATCTCCAGCCCCATTCTCATTCCCATCCCATCCTATTCCATCTCCATCCCCATCCCATCCCCATTTCTACCTCATCCCTATCTCCATCTCCACCCCATTTCTCATCCCCAAACCTTTCTATCCCATCCCCATCCCCATCTCCATCTCATCCTATTCCATTCCCATCCTATCCCCATCCCCACCCCCAATCCCATCCCATCCCCATCCCCAATCCCATCTCCAGCTTCATCCATTTCTATCCCATCTCCAACCCCATTTCCAGCACCATTCTCATCCCATCTCCATCCCCAACCTTAACTCCATCTCTATCCCATCCCATTCCCATCCCCATTTTCATCCCATCCCACCCCATCCCATCCCATCCCCATTCCCATCCCCATTCCCATCCCATCCCATCCCATCCCACCCAATCCCCATTTTCATCCCATCCCATCCCATCCCATCCCATCCCATCCCATCCCACCCCATCCCCATTTCCACCCCACCCCACCCCATCACCCACCTGTTAAGGCCCCGCACCATGTAGGACTGGAGGTCAACAGAGCTGTGGGGACAGACAACGGGTGACCATGGGGACCCCCACGGTGGGGCAGGAGGTGGGGGCACCCATGGGAGAGTGGGGGGACACAGAGGGGCCTCTCGGGGGTCCCCACCTGTTGAGGTCACGGACGAGGTAGGGCTGGAGGTCGGCCGAGGGTCCCCGCAGCACCAGCCCCTTGGGGGGCAGCCGCTCCCCCTGGCTCGGCTGCCGCTGCAGGTGGGGGTTGCGCAGGGCCACGCTGATGTCCGTCAGCAGCCGGGGCAGCGGGCCCAGCTTCAGAAGGGCCTCCTGGGAAGGAAGTCGTCCGTGACTCCCCCTTTTTCCCCCAAATCCCACCCCCCAGAATCCCAGTGACCTCCTCCCCAGGAGGGCATGGGTTGATGGGACCCCCAGTGACCTCCCCTCGGGGGACACGCAAGTGGATGAGACCCCAAAAGAGGTCCTTGGGGAACGTGGGGTGGTAGGACCCCAAAATGACTTCCTAAAAGGGGGGCACGGGAACCCACCATGGCCCCTGAGGGTTGCACGGGCGGTTGGGACCCCAAAATGTCCTCCCAGTGGTAGCCAGATGTCCAAGACCCCAGAACATCCCACGGGGTGGACCAAGGCACCCAGGTCCCCGATGAGCACCCAGGCGAAGACCAAGGCACCCAGGTCCCTGATGAGCACCCAGGAGAGCACCCAGATGTCCCGGGTACCTTGCTGAGCTGGGACATGACCTCCCAAAGGAGGGCGTGCAGGGTGGAGAGCTCGCGGCCCAGGTCGATGTAGCCCTCGAAGCTGGTGCTGTTGGTGAGGGTGTCCAGGTTGGAGATCTCGTAGAGGAACTGCTGCATGCTGGTCCACTCCAGCTCCAGGAATTCATTCATGAAGGCCATGTACTCCTCCTTGCTGCCAAACCTGCGGGCGGGTGCTCAGAGGGGTCTCCACTCTCCCCACCACCAGCTGGCCCCACCGCTGGCCCCGCGTGCTGCTCCCTGTCCCTTCTGTCCCTCTGGCTTCTAGTCGTCTGGTCATAAAGCCACGTCTGACCTTCAACCAGCTCCTCTTCCATTTGTTCTCCATCCATCTGCAAACTCTTCCCTCCGTCTTTCATCCATCTTTCTTCCATCCAACCCATCCATAAGCCTTTTCCTTCCATCCATCCATCCATCCATCCATCCATCCACCCATCCATCCACCCATCCATCCCATCCCCATCTCCCCTCCATCCACCACCACTCATCTTCCATGTATCACCCATCAACTCGTCCATCTTCTCATCCATTCATCCAATAACTCATCCGCCTTCATTCTATCTATTCATCTCCATCAACTCATCCAACTTCTCCCTGTTCATCTTCTATACTCATCCATCTTCTCATCCATTCACCCAATAACTCATCCATCTGCGTCTGTCCATTTTCTGTCCACCAACTCATCCATCTTCTCTCCATCACCCCTCAGCTCACCCACCCATCTTATCTCCATCTGCCTGGCTTCCCTCCATCCAACTCACCCATCTTATCTCTATTTGTCTTCCAACTCCATCCAACTCATCTGCCAAATCTCTCATCTACCTTCCACTCATTATCCATCAACCGGTCCTTCCATATTCCATCCATTTATCCGTCTTCTGTGCATCTTGCTCATCCTTCCATCCATCCAACCACCCATCCATCCATCCATCATCCATCCACCCATCATCCATCCTTCCTTCCATCCACCCAGCACCTCACCCATCCATTTTCCCTTTGTCTACCTACCACACCATCCACCCGCAGACCTTCAGATCCACCTTCCCTCCGTTCCCCACCCATCCGACCACTCTTGCCCACCACCACCCCTCTTTTCTCCCCCCTCCGGCTTCTCACTTGGTGAAGTTGGCCAGGTTCTGGATGACCTTGGCGATGAGGGTGAGGGTACGGGCAGTCTGCTCGTCAGGGTACTCCTGCATGAGGCCGAAGAGGCTGGGGGACATCACGGCGGGGCAAAGGAACCGCAGGAAGAGCGAGGCGCTGATCAGCCGGTCGGCGATGTCCTCGCGGCCCCGCTCGGCGCACCGCAGCCGCCACGAGGCGAAGACCTCCTTCAGCTCCCGTGGGAACACGCTGGGGGGGGGACACGGTCAGGATCCCGCGGTGGGGACACCGGGGGATGTCCCCAGCCCCCCGGGGACTCACCAGTGCGAGTTGACCACCTTGCAGAGGGCGAGCTCGCAGCACATGCGGAGGTTGGCCTGGTGGTCGGCCAAGGTGGAGGCCGAGCACTTCATGGGGTCAACCTCGCAGTTCTCCTCCGATTCGTACAGCGCCCGGATGAACTCGCCTGCGGGGGGACGGGGACAAGAGCGGGGGTCACCCCGATGTCCTACAGCCAGGCCACCCCGCTGGGGACGTGGCCCCGAGAAGGGACAACTCGGGCGTCCCACAGCCAGAGCACCCCGATGTGGATATGGCCATGAGGAAGGACCACCATGCCCCTAAAGAAGGGACCACCCAACCTTCCCATGGCCAGGCCACTGCAGCGGGGACACGGCTACGGCACGGGACCATCCAACCATCCCCTGGTCATGCCAGTAGTGTCATGGCCATGTATGGGGACAACTCACCGTCCCACCGCCAGGCCAGTGGGGCCCTGCCTGCAACAAGGACCCCAAGCACCGGTGGGGCTCACCAATGGCATCCTTGAGGTATTTCTGGCCGATGAGTTTCAGGTACTCCTCTATGGCTTTCGTGGCGAGGGTGTTTTCCCGGAAGATCAGGTGCTCCCGGTCCATGAAGCGATCCACCTCCGTCATGGCCATGTCCGACAGGAAGTCCTGCCCATGGCCGTCAGGGCAGCCCAGCGCCCACCCGCGCCCAGCCCACCCTCCCCGCATGTTTCTGTCCCACCTCCATCTTCTGCCCCGCCAGCCAGCCCTCCGTTCTCCATCTCTCTGTCCTCTGTCCATCCTTCTGTCCCCCATTCAGCTGCCATCCATCCATCCATCCATCCATCCATCCATCCATCCATCTGCTGCCCACCCATCTGTCCTGTCCTCCATCTCTCATCCATCTGTACTCCACCTGTGCTCCGTCCATCCTCCATAAACCCATCCATCCTTGCTTCATCTGTCCTGTATTCATCCCTCTCCATCCTCCATCCATTCATCCACCCTCCGCTCCGTTCATCCATCCTCCACGTGCCAGTCCTCCATTCATCCTCCAGCTGTTCTCCATCCATAATCATTTTTCCCTCATCTGTCCATCCTTTGCCATCCCTCCTCCCTCCATTTTCCATGCGTATGCTCCATCCATCCATCCATCCATCCATCCATCCATCCATCCATCCATCCATCCATCCATCCCTCCATCCATCAGTCCTCCACATATCTGTCCTCTATCCATGCTTCATCCATCTCCCTATGCCTGCCCTCCATCCCTCCTCCATCCCTCCATCCCTCCTCCATCCATCCATCATCCATCCATCCATCCGTCCATCCGTCCGTCCATCCATCCATCCATCCATCCATCCATCCATCCATGCATCCACCCACCCACCCATCCATCCATCCATCCATCCATCCATCCATCCATCCATCCATCCATCCATCCATCATCCATCCATCCACCCACCCATCCACCCATCCCTCCCTCCCTCCCTCCCTCCCTCCCTCCCTCCATCCACCCACCCATCACCACTCCCCCCCCCCTCCTCCATCCTCTCTCCACCCCTCCCTCCGTCCCCCCCCACCCCACCTTAGCCTTGCCGGTGCTCTGCAGGATGTGCACCAGCGCGCAGGCCACCTCCTCCTTGCTCTTGACGCTGAGCACGGGCTCGAGCACGGCGCAGAGCATCCGGTAGTTGTTGGTGACGTACTCGGCGAACTCCTTGTAGAGTTCCATCGGGAGGATGCTCATGGTCTGGAAGCGGCTCTTGACGCGCAGGGCCGGGCAGCCGGCCTTGCTCTTGCTGCCGCTGGGCTGGCTGAGGGGGTACCACTGCTCGGCGAAGTGCCGCCCGGTGACGCTGGCGATGGGGATGCTCACCATCCCCACGTAGTTGCTCTTGTCCTTCTTGCGCTTCTTGTCGGTGTCCTTGTAGAGGTGCAGGCGGATGGTGCGGACGGCCGGCAGGTTGTTGAACTCGAAGTGCTCGCCCCAGAAGACGTTGTCGGTGCGCGCCTTGCTGGTGGTGCGGGCGTAGAGCATGTCGTCCAGGCACAGCTCGCAGTAGTAGCGCTTCTTGGGGGGCAGGTCCCGCGCCTCGATCACCCAGAGCTTCAGCACGTTGTCCACCCGCCGGCTGTTGTCCTGGGGGGGGAAGGGGAAGGGACAGCCGGGGATGAGGACAGCTGGCTGTGGGGTATGGGGTCACCAGGTGACCACCCTCATCTCCACCCGATGGCCGGCTCCACCAGTCACCGTCTGCACCCCCGCTAGGGGACCAGATCCATCCAGGCCAGGTGACCATCCCCATCGCCACCAGTTGACCAGCTCCATTCCCACCAGTTGGCCAGCCCCACCAGGTGACCGTCCCCAGCCCCACTTGTTGACCATGTCCACCAGTTGACCATCTCCATCCTCAACAGTTGATTGTCCCCATCCCCACCAGTTGACCATCTCCATCCCCACCAGGTGACCATATCCACCAGTTGACCATGTCCATTCACCAGTTGACCATCTCCATCCCCACCAGGTGACCATATCCACCAGTTGACCATGTCCATTCACCAGTTGACCGTCCCCATCCCCACCAGGTGACCATATCCACCAGTTGACCATGTCCATTCACCAGTTGACCATGTCCATTCACCAGTTGACCATCTCCAGCCCCACCAGTTGACCATCCCAAACAGTTGACTACCCCCATCCCCACCAGGTCACCATTCCCACCAGTTGACCACCCCCATCTCCACCAGTTGACTGTCACCACCAAGCTGACCACCCCCATCCCTACCAGTTGACCATCTCCAGCCCTACCAGTTGACTGTCTGCAGCCCCCTTGTCGACCATCCCCTCCAGCTGACTGCCCCCATCCCCACCAGTTGATCATCCCCACCAGTTGATGACCCCCAGCCCCACCAGTTGACCATCACCACCAGTTGACCACCCCCATCCCCACCAGTGACCATCATGACCATCCCCACCAGTTGACCACCCCCATCCCCACCAGTTGACCATCTCCATCCCAACCAGTTGACCACCCCCATCCTCACCAGTGACCATCACCACCAGTTGACCATCCCCATCTCCACCAGTAGCCAGCCCCACCAATTGACCACCCCCATCCCCACCAGTTGACCACCCCCATCTCCACCAGCTGACCACCCCCAGCCCCACCAGTGACCATCCCCACCAGTTGACCACCCCCATCCCTACCAGTTGACCATCTCCAGCCCCCGCTGTCAACCAGCCCCACCAGTTGACCGCCCCCATCCCCACCAGTGACCACCCCCACAGAGGAGGTCGACCACCCCACCTTGTTGGGCTTCACGGCCCTCTGCAGGTTCTCGATCCATTTATCCCGCTCAGCAGCCGAGCGGCACGCGAAGCACTTGGTCCCCGAGGCGGTGGTGACCTGCGGGGAGGGCGAGGGGACGGTGACCACGACGGGGGGGGGCCACCACCGCGGGGACACCTCGGGGGGGCTCGGGGGGGGGTCATTTTTACCTCGAAGCAGAACTCCTGCCCCAGGATGCTGCTGTGGACCGCCTTGATGATGGAGTCCTCGTCCAGGTTGAGCTCCAGCGCCTCGGCCGCGCTGCTGGGGCTCAGCAGCGACTCGTGCGAGTGCGACTCCTTGAAGCTCTGCATCAACCGGGCCCTGCGGGGACGCGGCGGGGGGGACGCTCGGGGTGGGGGACGCGGTTTGGGGTCGGGGAGTTTCGGGGGAGTAAGGGAGGGGACGGCGGATTTGGGGGTAAAGGGGAGGCGGGTGGCGGCGGTGGTGGTGGTGGGAGGGGGTTGGGGGTTTTTTTTGGGGTGGGGTTGGGGTCGGGGGTGCCCGGGGTTGGTGGTGGCAGTGTGTATGGGGGGGGGGGGTGGCATGCGAGTGGGGGGGTGGGGGGGTGGCGGCGGTGTTGGCGGCGGTGGGGGGGGGGTACCTGGGGCATCCGCGCGGGACCTGGGGGCGCGTCCGCGGCGTCGGGACGGACAGAGAGAGACAGAGTCAGGGCTTGGGAGGGGGGGGGGACATGGGGAGGGAGGGAGGGAGGGGGACATGACGGTGGGAGCCCCCCCACCCCTCTCCGTGGGCATCCGGGGAGCCCCCCACCCCCAACCCGAAGCGGACGGGGGACTCCCCGAACGGATGCGGGACTCCCCAAAAAGGGGAGGGGGGCGGTGGGGGGGGGGGGGGGGGAAACCCAGGCACGTAGCACCCCAAAATTGGTCCTGCGTGTGTCCCCCCCCCTCCGGCACGGTGCAGCTGGCGCAGGTGAGCCGCCCCCGGGCGCTAAATTTATCCCCGGGGCTGCGTAAGCAGCGGCCTCGCCACGTCCCCACGTCCCCGCGGCCGCCGTCACCGTCACCGTGTCACCGGCACCGAGCGCACGCGGGGGCGGCGCGGATAAAAATACCCCGGCGAGAGGCGGCCCCCACCACCACCACCACCACCACCACCACCACCACCACCACCACCACCACCACCACCACCGGCACCGGCACCACCGCGAAAAAAAATTAAAAAAAAAATAAAAAATAAAATAAGAAAAAATCACCCGGATCGCCCGGTGCAGGGGATAGGGGAGCCCCCAGGGTGTCCCCGTGGGGGGTGAGGGTAAGGGGTGTCCTCTGTGGGGTGAGGGGACTGGGGACATCCCCTATGGGGACAGGGGACAGGGGACATCCCCTATGGGGACAGGGAACATCCCCTATGGGGTGAGGGGACAGGGACATCCTCTATGGGGTGAGGGGACAGGGGACATCCCCTATGGGGCAAGGGGACAGGGGACATCCCTTATGGGGACAGGGACATCCTCTATGGGGTGAGGGGACAGGGGACATCCCCTATGGGGACAGGGGACAGGGGACATCCCCTATGGGGACAGGGAACATCCCCTATGGGGTGAGGGGACAGGGACATCCTCTATGGGGTGAGGGGACAGGGGACATCCCCTATGGGGCAAGGGGACAGGGGACATCCCTTATGGGGACAGGGACATCCTCTATGGGGTGAGGGGACAGGGGACATCCCCTATGGGGACAGGGGACATCCTCTATGGGGTGAGGGGACAGGGGACATCCCCTATGGGGACAGGGACATCCTCTATGGGGTGAGGGGACAGGGGACATCCCCTATGGGGTGAGGGACATCCCCTATGGGGCAAGGGGACAAGGGACATCCCTTATGGGGACAGGGACATCCTCTATGGGGTGAGGGGACAGGGACATCCCTTATGGGGACAGGGGACATCCTCTATGGGGTGAGGGGACAGGGACATCCCTTATGGGGACAGGGGACATCCTCTATGGGGTGAGGGGACAGGGACATCCCCTATGGGGACAGGGACATCCCCCACCAAGGGGGACCAGCCGCGGGGATGAGGGATGCCATGGGCAGCAGGGGACAAGGGACATCCCCCTTGGGGACCACCCGGCAGGATGGGGACGAGAAAACCCCCCCGGGGACAAAGGGACACCCATGGGGACAAAGGGACACCCCTGGGGACAAGGGACACCCCTGGGGACGAGGCAACCCACCTCTGGGCACCCAGGGCCAGGAGCCGCCACCTCCTGGCCGTCATCTCCCTGGGGACAAGGGACATCCCGGGGGGGGACACACACGGGATCCCCGCCACCCCCCTCTCCCCGGGGCCGTACCCCATGGGTGGCGGTGACGCCGGTGACGGTGACGGTGCCACCGGGCCCGGTGCCAGGCCGGATCCTGCGCCCGGCTCCCACCCACCGGCTCCGGGCTATAAACGGCACCGGCACCGCCTGCCACCTGCCCGGTCCCCAAAGTGTCCCCAAAGAGGAGGGGACGGGGTAGGGAGACCCGCCCCAGGCAGGGACAACGGGGACAACGGGGACAACGGGGACGTGCCCTGGGTGGGGGCGTTGGGGACATTAGGGACGTGCCCCACATGGGGACATTGGGGACATTGGGGACCTGGGGGACACCGGGGACCACCCCACATGGGGACATGGGGACCTGCCCCACATGGGGACCTTGGGGACATTGGGGACCACCCCACATGGGGACCTTGGGGACCTGCCCCACATGGGGACATTGGGGGACACTGGGGGACCACCCCACATGGGGATGTTGGGGACATTGGGGACACTGGGGACCTGCCCCACATGGGGACCTTGGGGACGTTGGGGACATTAGGGACATGTCCCACAGGGGGATGTTGGGGGACATTGGGGACCTGCCCCACATGGGGACATTGGGGACACCGGGGACCACTCCACATGGGGACCTTGGGGACATTGGGGACATTGGGGGACCTGCCCCACTTGGGGAAGTTGGGGACACTGGGGACCACTCCACCACATGGGGACCTTGGGGACACTGGGGACGTGCCCCACAGGGGGACATTGGGGACACCAGGGACCACTCCACATGGGGACATTGGGGACACTGGGGACGTTGGGGACCTGCCCCACATGGGGATGTTGGGGACACTGGGGACCACCCCACATGGGGGACACTAGGGACGTGCCCCACGTGGGGACATTTGGGGACATCGGGGACCCCGTGGCGGGGTTGTCCCCCGTGCCCAGCAGAACACCCGGACCTGTCCCCTCCACGCAGAGCCTGGGGACACTTGGCACAGAGCTGTCCCCGTGCCACCAGGGGAGCGGGGCTTGTCCCCTGGTTTGGGGACACTGGGGGGGAAGCGGGGCTGTCCCTACACCCACCGTGGTGCCACCCGGGGACCGAAAGTGTCCCCATCCCAGGGCTGTCCCCAAACCTCCC
The DNA here is from genome assembly GCF_964035555.1 of Netta rufina. Taxonomy (NCBI): domain Eukaryota; kingdom Metazoa; phylum Chordata; class Aves; order Anseriformes; family Anatidae; genus Netta; species Netta rufina. The sequence goes on along the minus strand of NW_028168839.1, from coordinate 13,877 downwards.
CGCTGCCACCTGCACAGTGACACCGCCCCCACGGCGTCCCCAAACCAGGACGGGAACATCCCAGGGGGGGTGGTGACATCCCGGGGGGGTGACATCCCAGAAAGGTGACATCCCAGGGGGGGGTGACATCCAAGAGAGGTGACATCCCAGGAGGGTGGTGACATCCCAGAAAGGTGACATCCCGGGGGGGGGTGACATCCCAGAAAGGTGACATCCCAGGGGGGTGGTGACATCCCAGGGGGGGGTGACATCCCAGAAAGGTGACACCCCAGGAGTGGGGGGGGTGACATCCCGAGGGGTGACATCCCCAGGGGGGTGACATCCCAGGAAGGGTGGGGGGGGGGCTATGGTGTCCCTGGGGGGGGGCTGTGACATCCCTGGGGGTGGCTGTGGTGTCCCCAAGGGGGGATGTTGGTGTCTGGGGGGGGGGTGTTGATGTCCCCAGGGGGGTCGTGGTGTCCCCAAGGGGGCTGTTGGTGACCCCAGGGGGGTTGTTGGTGTCCTGGGGGGGGGTGTAGGTGTCCCAAGGGGGCTGCTGGTGACCCCAGGGGGGGTGTAGGTGACCCCAAGGGGGGTGTAGGTGTCCTGGGGGGGGTGTAGGTGTCCCCAAGGGGGGTGTGGGTGTCCTGGGGGGGCTGTTGGTGTCCCAGGGGGGGGTGTTGGTGTCCCGGGGGGGGATGACGGTGACCCCAAGGGCGAGATGTCATTGTCCCGGAGGGGACGCGCGGGTGTCCGGGGAGGGGAAGGAAGGGGAGGGGAGGGGAGAGGGGGGGCTGCTGCTGTCCCCGGGGGGTCTGGCGGTGTCCCCGGGGGGGTGTCCCCGCGGTGTCCCCCCACCTGTCGTGGTCGGCGCTGCGGAAGCGGGGCAGGATCTGCCGGAAGCTGCTGGTGCGGTCGAGCTTGGGCTGGCTCTTGGTGCGCTTGATGGAGCTCTTCAGGCGGCGGCTCAGGAAGCCTTGCTGGGGTACAGGGCGGCTGAGGGCAAGCGGGGGCACCGGGGGCACCGGGGGGGACACCGGGGGGCACCGGGGGGACACCGGGGGGGGACACCGGGGGGCACCGGGGGGACCAGGGGGGGCACCGTGGGGATGGGAGGGTGAGGATGGGAAATGGGGGGGCGTGGAGGTGGTGGGAGACTGGGTACAGGCGTGGAGCCGGGGGGAGGGGATGGGTCACCGCGACAACAGGCGTGTGATCACGGTGACATGGATGGGTAACCATGGCAACAGGCGTGTAGCCGTGGTGACATTGATGGTAACCACGGCAACAGGCATGTAGCTGCGGTGACATGGATGTGCACGATGGGTAACCATGGCAACAGGCGTGTAACCGCGGTGACAGGGATGGGTAACCGTGGTAACAGGCGTGTAACTGTGGTGACATGGATGTGCACGGATGGGTCACCATGGTAACAAGCGTGTAACCCGTGGTGACATTGATGGGTAACCATGGCAACAGGCGTGTAATCATGGGGAGGTGATGGGTAACCATGGTAACAGGCATGTAGCCGTGGTGACATGGATGTGCATGGATGGGTCACCATGGCAACAGGCATGGAACTATGGTAACATGGATGGGTAACTATGGTAACAGGCGTGTAATCACGGTGACATGGATGTGCACGGATGGGTAACTGTGGCAACAGGCATGTAACTATGGTAACATGGATGGGTAACCATGGCAACAGGCGTGTAGGCGTGGTGATGTGATGGGTAACCATGGTAACAGGCATGGAACCGTGGTGACATGGATGTGCACGGATGAGTAACCATGGCAACAGGCGTGTAGCTGCGGTGACATGGATGTGCACAGATGGGTGACTGTGGCAACAGGCGTGCAACTATGGTAACATGGATGTGCACGGATGGGTAGCCATGATAACAGGCGTGTAACCGTGGTGACATTGATGGTAACCATGGCAACAGGCGTGTGGCCGTGGTGCCATGGCTGTAACGCTGGGTAACCACGGCGATGTGGCTGTGTAACCATGGCAACATGCATGGGAAGGCGGGGGTGACGGGGTGACAGGCGTGTAACCGTGGTGATAGCGTGTGTCACCATGGCAACAGGGGTGTAACGACTGGGTAACCATGGCAACACGGATGTGCACGGATGGGTAACCACGGTAACAGGCGTGTAACCACGGCAACACGGATGTGTGGGGTACCCACGGCGCCGTGACGGGGGTAACCATGGCGACGGGGTGATGGTAACCACGGCAACAGGCATGTGCTCGACGAGGGCAACACGTGTGCAGGAGGAGCGTAACCATGGCAACGCGGGGCTGCGGTAACCACGGCGACAGGCGTGTGCGGGGCGGGGTAACCACGGCGACGGCGTACAGCCCGGGTAACCATGGCAACGGGAGCGGGTCACCACGGCGACACACGTGTGGGGGACACAGCAACCACGGCGACACCGTAACCATAGCAACAGGCGTGTTCGGGACGGGGGTAACCACGGCAACAGGCGTGTGCAGGATGGGGTAACCATGGTAACAGGCGTGTTCAGGATGGGGTAACCATGACGACACGTGCTAAGGACGGGGTAACCACGGCAACAGGCGTGTGCGGGATGCGGTAACCATGGTAACAGGCGTGCTCAGGAGGACAGGGAAGCAACATACATGTTCAGGGTGGGGTAACCATAGCGACAGGCGTGTTGAGGATGGGGTAACCATGGCGACAGGCGTGTTGAGGACAGGTTTCCATGGCAACATACATGTTCGGGATGGGGTAACCATGGCAACACACGTGTTGAGGATGGGGTAACCATAGCAACATACATGTGCGGGATGGGGTAACCATGGCGAGACATGTTCAGGACGGGGGTAACCACGGCAACATACATGTTCAGGGTGGGGTAACCATGGAAACACGCGTGTTCAGGATGTGGTAACCATGGCAACAAGCGTGTTCAGGACGGGGTAACCACGGCAACACACGTGTTCAGGATGCGCTAACGCGTGTTGGGGACGCCGTACCCGCGGGCGACACGCGTGTGCGGGACGGGGCAACCGCGGCACCAGGCGTGTCGGGGCCGGGCACACGCGTGTGCGAGGTGGTGGTGGGGGGGGGGAGTGTGGGGGGGGGGCTCACCGAGGGCCGGAAGGGGGGCGCGGGCGGGGCGTCCATGTTGATGCTGTACTGCTTCCCCCCGGGGACGCTCTTCCTGCGGGAGCGGCCGCCGTGGTAATCTGGGGGGGGGGGGGACAGGGCCCTGAGGGGACAGCGGGGACACGGGGGGGGGGGCACGGACACACACAGGGGGACCCCACGGCCCTCCCACCCCCCCCCTCCCCCCCATCAACCCACCCCCTGCTCCCTGGGGGATGGGGTGGGCGCTGGGGGGGGACCCAGGCATCATTTGGGGGGGGGGGGGGGGCATGATATGGGGTGGGGGGGACATGGGGGACACACACACACATAGGGGGACACACAAGGGTAGGGGGGGGGCTTGGGGGGGGGCCCTGGTTTCTCTCCATCCCCCCTCCCCCAGCTGTCACCCCATCCCATCGCCGGGGTCCCCTTTTGCCCCCCCCCCAAAAAAAATCCCCTTAACTCTTAGGGACCCCCTAAACTCTGCCCCCGCCCCCCCCCAAATCCCCTTAACTTTGCCCCCCCCCAAACTCTGCCCCCCCCAAATATCCCCCCTAACTCTGCCCCCAGCCCTGGGGTCCCCCAAACTCAGCCCCCCTCCAAATAAAAAACCCTTAACTCTACCCCCCCAAAACCCCCTTTAACTCTGCTCCCCCCCCCAAAAAAAAAAATCCCCTTAACTCTGCCCCTGGCCTTGGGACCCCCTTAACTCTGCCCCCCCCATATCCCCTTACCCCCCCCCCTTAACTCCTCCCCGGTACCTCCCCCCCCCCAAACCCCCATAACCCCCCCCCAAAACCCCCTTAAACCCCCTTAAACCCCCCAAAACCCCCCCAATACCCCCATAACCCCCCCCTCCTCCCCCAAAAATCCCCCCCCCCCCCCCCCAAATTTTCCTACCGGCCACGGTCCTGCTGCCGCCCTCCAGGCTGAGGCGGGTGCCGGGGGGGGGGCCCCAGGGTGCCCCGAAGCGCCCAGGGGGGGCCCGGCTGGGGGGGGGCCCCACATGGCGCCTCCTGACCCTAGGGGCGCCCCGGGGCCCCCCCGCGAGGCCCGCGGGTGCCCGGGGGGGAGCGGGCCGGGGGCAGCCGCATCCCCGCCGGCCTTGCACACGCGCGTGCCGGGGGCACGGGGGCGCGGGGGGGGGGGCACCACGACGCTGGGGGAGGGGGGAGGGGGAGGGGGAGCGGGGGGGAGGATTTTTGGGGGGGGGTGGGGGTGGGGGGGGGGGGGGAGCGGGGGCACGCTCAGGCGCTGGCGCACGTGGAGCCGGGCACGCTCACACTCACCCCCGGAGCCTTGCACGCTCGGCACGGGCCATGCACGCTCGCACTCGGCCTCGTGAGCCTTGCACGCTCAGCCCCGGAGGCTTTGCACGCTCGGAGCTTTGCACACTCACCCCTAGGGCTTTGCACACTCACCCCCGGAGCCTTTGCACACTCGGAGCTTTGCACACTCACCCCTGGAGCCTTGCACGCTCACCCCTAGAGCTTTGCACGCTCACCCCTAGAGCTTTGCACACACTCCTAGAGCTTTGCACGCTCACTCTTGGAGCTTTGCACGCTCACCCCTAGAGCTTTGCACGCTCACCCCTAGAGCTTTGCACGCTCAGCCCCGGAGCTTTGCACGCTCACCCCCCGGAGCCTTTGCACGCTGGCTCGCCGGCCGTGCACGCTCCCCGCAGGGCCATGCACGCTCCCGCTCAAGCCTCCGGAGCCTTGCACGCTCGCCGTGCACAAGGCAGCCCCCGGGCCGTGCACGCTCGCCCCAGGCCGTGCACGCCGGCCCTCACCACCGAGCCATAGCCTGCCCCGTGCACGCGCACGCTCAGCGCCGTGCACACTCAGCCCCCCCCCCCCCCCCCCTTCCTTTTCACCCCCAGAGCCGGGCACGCTCACACTCGCCCCTGCGGCCGGGCACGCTCCCCGGCGGAGCCATGCACACTCACGCCCGGAGCCGTGCACGCTCCCTGCTTTGCACGCTCACCACAGCCCCGTGCACGCTCAGCAACCCCCCTGCAGGCTGTGCACGCGCACGGGCACCCCTGCAAGCATGCACCCCTTGCACACTCACCCCCCCTTGCACACTCACCCCCCTTGCACACTCACCCCTTGCACACTCACCCCTTGCACGCTCCCCCCCCCCCCTCTCCCAAATCTCCGTGCACGCTCCCGGTGCTCCGCGCACGCTCCCGCCGCCCCCCCCCCCACCCCTCGCTCACACTCGCGTGCACGCGCACACCCCCTCCCCGCCCCCCCCCGTTGCACACTCGCCGTTTTTTGGTTTTTTTTTTTTTCCTCTCCTCCCTCCCCCCCCCCCGCCACCAGCTTCTCCCGCGCCGCCGCCGCCGCCGCCGCTCCCGGGCCGGTGCCGCTGCCCCGTGCGCGCCCCCGCGCTCGCTCCGCCCCCGCCGCGCGTGCGCGCGCAGCCCCCCCCCCCTTCCCTCCTCCCCCTCCCCCCCCCCCCTCCGCACTCACCTCGGGCGCGCGCGGCGCCGCCCGGCCCGGGGAGGGGGGGGGGGGGGGGAAGAGGGGGGGAGGGGGCGTGGTCTGGGGGAGGGGGCGGGGCTCGGCGCGCGGCGTTGCCATGGAGACGGGGCCACGCCCCCGGTAACGCCGAGCGGGGAGGGGGAGGGGGGGAGTGGAGGGGGGAGGGGGGAGGGGGGGGGATGGGGGGAAGGGGGGGCAGGGGGGACAATGGGGACATGGGGGGGACATGGGGGGGACATGGGGACATGGGGGGGACATGGGGGGACAGGGGGGGACAGGGAGGCAATTTTGGGGCAGGGGGGGCAGGAGGGGACAATGGGGGGGCAATGGGGACATGGGGGGGACATGGGGGGGACATGGGGGGGACATGGGGGGGACATGGGGGGGCAATGGGGGACATGGTGGGGGGAAGGGACAGTGGGGACAATATGGGGACAGGGGGATATGGCGGGCAATTTTGGGGCAGGGGGGGCAGGAGGGGGCAATGGGGGGCAATGGGGGACATGGGGGGGACATGGGGGGCAGGGAGGGACATGGGGGGACATGGGGGACAGTGGGGACAATGGGAGGACAGGGGGGACATGGGGGGACATGGGGGTGCAATAGGGGGGCAATGGGGACAGTGGGGACAATGGGGGACAGGGGGACATGGGGGGAACATGGGGGACAATGGGGGGGGACATGGGGGCAATGGGGGAGACAGGGGGACATGGGGGGGGCAATGGGGACATGGGGGGGACATGGGGGGACACTGGGGGGGCAGTGGGGGGGACATGGGGTACAGGGGGAGGGGACACCAGGGAACATACAGGACAGTGGGGGGGACAATAGGGGACAATGGGGGGACAATGGGGGGGACAGGGGGACATGGGGGGATTTGGGGGGTGCCGAGTGTGTGGGGACACCAGGGGGACACTGGGGACACTGGGGGGGACACTGGGATCAATGTGGGGACACCGGGGGGACACCGAGGGGATACTGGGGTGACTTTGGGGACACCGGGGGTGTGAGGGGACACCGGGGGGTTGGGGACGTCACCCACCACAAGTGGCAGCGTGGGGACAGCGGGGCGAGGGGGACACGTCCCTGCTGGTGGCAGTGCCACTGCCATGGGTCCGGTGGCGGGGACAGGGGTGGCTGCGGTGGCACCAGCGGTGGTGGCACTGGTGGCACTGGTGGCAATGGTGGTGGCACTGGTGGCAGTGATATGGTGACAGCGGTGGTGACAGTGGTGGCAGTGATGGCAATGGTGGTGGCAGCGGTGGTGGCAATGATGGTGGCACTGGTGGCACTGGTGGCAGTGATATGGTGGCAGTGATGGTGACACTGGTGGCACTGGTGGTGGCACTGGTGGTGGCAGTGATGGCAGTGGTGGTGGCAGTGATGATAGCACTGGTGGCAGTGATATGATGGCAGTGATGGTGACACTGGTGGCACTGGTGGCAGTTGGTGGTGGCAGTGCTGGTGGCACTGGTGGCGGTGGTGGTGGCAGTGGTGGTGGCAGTGGTAGCACTGATGATGGCAGTGGTGGTGACACTGGTGGCACTGGTAGCACTGATATGGTGGCAATGATGGTGGCACTGGTGGCAGTGCCAGCGGCAGCAGTGGTGGCACTGGTGGCACCGTGGGGACAGCGCAGGTGTCGCTGGTGGCCCCGGTGACACGGGTGGTGGCGGTGGCGGTCCCGGTGGCGGTGGCGGTGGCCGCGTCCCCCCGCTGTCACCGTCGCCATGGTGACGCGGCGCTGGCGCTTTTTTTAACGCCGGAGGAAGCGGGGGAGGGGCTGGGGGGGGGAGGGGCGGCGCCACCAGCGGGGTCCGGCCCCCCCCCCAAAAAAAAAAAAACCCCGTCCCCCCCCCTGTGACACCCACGGGGATGGGGACACCAAAAGGGGACACGGGGTGGCCTCGGGCACCCGGTGCCCCCCCCAGCGGACAGGGACAGGGGGCAGGGACAGGGGACAGGGGACAGGTGGCCCCCAGGTGCCCCCCCCCGGGTTTTGGGGACAGCGGTGGCACCGGGCATCACCAGCAGGGGTTGGGGACGTGGGGACATGGGTGCCACCACCAGGAATGGGGACATGGGGACCATTGTGGGGATTGGGGACATGGGTGCCACCACCATGGGGACACGGGGACAGGTGCCACCATGGGTGTTGGGGACACTGGGATGGGTGGCACCACCAGGAATGGGGACATGGGGACATGGGTGCCACCACCATGAGTTGGGGACATGGGGACACAGGTGCCACCAGCAGGAATGGGGACATGGGGACACAGGTGCCACCACCATGGGGGTTGGGGACACGGGTGCCACCACCATGGGGACACGGGGACAGAGGGATGGGTGCCAACCATGGGGGTTGGGGACATGGGGACACGGGTGCCACCACCATGAATTGGGGACATGGGGACAGGTGCCACCATGGGTGTTGGGGACACAGGGATGGGTGCCACCACCAGGAATGGGGACATGGGTGCCACCATAGCGGTTGGGGACATGGGGACATGAGTGCCACCCCCATGGGGACATGGGGACAGGTGCCACCACCAGGGGCTGGGGACACAGGTGCCACTATGGGGGTTGGGGACATGGGGACACAGGTGCCACCACCATGAATTGGTGACATGGGGACCATGGGTGCTGCCACCATGGGGTTTGGGGACACGGGTGCCACCATGGGGGTTGGGGACATGGGCACAGGTGCCCACCACCATGAACTGGGGACATGGGGACAGGTGCCACCACCATGGGGGACATGGGTGCCACCATGGGATTTGGGGACATGGGGACACGGGTGCCACCATGGGATTTGGGGACACGGGTGCCACCACCATGGGGACACAGGGACGGGTGCCACCATGGGCATCGGGGACACGAGGCCCACACTGTCCCCAGGTGCCACCCCCGCTGTCCCCACCATTTATTTAGGGGGGGGGGGGGGACACCAAAGGGACAGCGCCTCCCCCCCCCACACACACCCGGTGGGGGGGGGTTGGGGTTTCCCCAGCAACCGTTGCCGAGCACCCGCGCGCCTCTGGGCCGGGTATTATGGGATGGCAGCTGGAAAAAGGGGTGGGGGGGGGGGGGACACCATGTGTGTGCCCCCCCCCCCCCCCCCAAATTTCCCGGTGACCCCCCCACCCCCCCCCTCCCCGGTACCGTGCTCTCCCGGCGGCCTCCCCTCCACCGGCACGCTGACGGTGCGCCGCAGCAGCTTGCTCCGGCACGGCTCGCCCCGGCGGTCCCGGATGAGCAGCGGGTGGATCTGCGAAAGGATCCCCCCCCCCCCGCCATCAGTTCGGGCCCCCCCCGGCCCCAAAATCGTCCGGAATCGCCCCAAATCTTGCCCTCCCCCCCCCCCCCCCTCCACTCCCGCTCCCTGCTCGCCTCCTCCTCAGCCGGCAGCAGCTGGTTCATGGGGGTGATGGAAAATTTTTTTTTTTGGGGGGGGGTGACACCCCCACGGGTTTTATTGGACACCCTTCTTTCACCCCAAACCCCAAAATCGCCCCGAATCACCCCCAAAACCACCCAAAATCGACCTAAAAGTTGCCCCCCCCCCCTCCCCACACTCCTCCTCCTCAGCCAGCACCAGCAGCTGGTTCCTGGGGGTGCTGCAAAATTTGGGGGGGGGAGGGGGAAGAGACACCCCCACGGATTTAAATGGACCCCCCTCCTTCACCCCAAACCCAAAAATCGCCAAAAATCACCCCCAAAATTGCCTAGAATCGCCCCAGAAGTTGCCCCCCCCCCCCCCCCCCCCCCCCCCCGCTCGCCTCCTCCTCAGCCAGAACCAGCAGCTGGTTCCTGGGGGGTGCTGCAAAATTTGGGGGGGGGAGGGGGAAGAGAGACACCCCCACGGGTTTTATTGGACCCCCTTCTTTCACCCCAAACCCCAAAATCGCCAAAAATCACCCCCAAAAACGCCTAAAATCACCCCAAAAGTTGCCCCCCCCCCTCCCTGCTCGCCTCCTCCTCAGCCAGCACCGGCAGCACGATGCAGAACCGGGAGGGGGGGGGGGGGGCGCCCAGACAGCTCAAACCATGCCCCTTTCTAAAACCCCCAAAACCGCCCGAAATCGCCCCAAAACGTGCGTCCCCCCCCCAGTTTACCTCCTCCTCGTCCAGCATCAGCAGCTGGTTCCCGGAGATGATGCAGAACCGGGGGTTCCAGGGCGGCCGCTCGTAGGCCGGGGGGGGCGCGTAGGGCCCGCGGGCCAGGGGGGCTCCTCGCACATCTGGGGGGGGGGCTGGGGGTCAGTGGGGGGACCCCAAACCCCCCCCCCCAAAAAAAATAATCCCCCCCCACACACAAACACCCCCCAGGCCAGGCCCCGGGGGCGCGCCAGGCCCCGCTCGGCCCCGTTTCCAACTGGGTCAGGCCGGGCCCGGTGCCCCCCCCCAAACCCACGGCCATGTTGCCCCCCCCCCAAATTCCCGGTACCGGTTCCAGGCCCCGGTACCGGGGGGGGGGTCGGGGAGGCCGAGCCCGGGCCTGACTGGTGCCGGTGCCCCCCGTACCGGTGCCCCCCAGTATGGGTATCCCCCGGTACTGGTATCGCCCCAGTACAGGCAACCCCCCCGGTACCAGTATGGCCCAGTATGAGCAGCCCCCAGTACCAGTATCGCCCCAGTATAAGCATCGCCCAGTACCAGTATCCCCCAGTATAAGCATCGCCCTGTACCAGTATCCCCCAGTATAAGCATCTCCCAGTACCGGTATCTCCCAGTATGGGCATCTCCCAGTACCGGTATCCCCCAGTATAAGCATCTGCTGGTACTGGGATCCCTCCAGTATAAGCATCCCCCTGTACCAGTATCCCCCAGTACGGGCATCTCCCGGTACCAGTATGCCCCAGTATAAGCATCTGCTGGTACTGAGATCCCTCCAGTATTGGCATCTCCCCGGTACCAGTATCCCCCAGTATGGCCATCCCCCAGTACCAGTACCCCCCAGTATAACCACCTCCTGGTACTGGGATCCCCCCAGCATAAACATCCCCCCGGTACCAGTATCCCCAGTACGGGCACCCCCCCGGTACTGGGATCATTCAGAGATCAGCCCAATACCAGCAGCCAGCGGTACCAGTAACCCCCCCGGCACCAGTATCCTGCTACCAGTAACCCCACTAGGTACCAGTATCAACCCCCCCAGCACCAGTATCAACCCCCCAGCACCAGTATCCCCCCTCCCAGTACCAGTATCCCCCCCCCCCGGTACCAGTAACCCCCCCCGCAGCACCAGTACCCCCCCAGTACCGCTATCCCCTCAATCCCAGTATCTCCCAGTACCCCCCTGGCACCAGCATCCCCCTCTTCCAGCATCCCCCATTCCCAGTACCCCCCCCCCAAATTTCCAGTACCCCCCCCCCATTACCAACACCCCCCCCCATTACCAACACCCCCCCCTCTCCCAATAACCCCCCCCCACTCTCCCAGTAACCCCCCCCTCTCCATCCCAGTCCCCCCCAGTACCGGCCTCCCCCGCTCCCATCACCAAACCGCCACCATCCCCCCGCTTCCCAGCCCCCCCCCCCGGTACCGACACCCCCCCGGTGCCCCCCCCCACCCCCCTTTTACCCCCCCACCCCCCCCCCCCACCCCCATTTCCCCCCCCACCCCCGGTGCCGCCGCCCCCGGTGCCGCTCCCGGCCCCACCCCGGAGCCTCCCCCCCCCCCCCTCAATTTACCGGGGGCATCCCGGGGGGGGTCGCCCCCTCCCCAAATTCCCGGTGCCCCCCCCCCCCCCCCGTACCTCGGAAGGGGACATAGGACATGGCTCCGCCGCCGAGCGCTTCCCCCGGGCGCCGGTAACGGGGAGGGGATGGGGGGGGGGGGGGGCGGGGGGGGGGCTGGCGGAGAAAGGGGGGGGGGGCAGGAGGCCGGGGGAGGGACACAGGAGGGGGGGCGGGACCGGCACCGGGGGGGGGGGACAGGAGGGGGGGGGGGGAGGGGAGGTTTTTTTTTTTTGGGGGGGGTGGGGGGGGGACTGGGAGCACTGGGGGAGGGGGGGTACTGGGAGTGGGGGGGCACTGGGAATATTGGGAATGGGGGGGGGGTGGGAATGGGGGGGGACTGGGAGCACTGGGGGGGACTGGGAACACTGGGAGAGGGGGAATGGGGGGACTGGGAATGGGGGGGGACTGGGAATGGGGGGGTACTGGGAGCACTAGGGGGGACTGGGAACACTGGGAGGGGGGGGAATGGGGGGTACTGGGAATGGGGGGGGTACTGAGAATGGGGGGATACTGGGAACGGGGGGGGCACTGGGAACGCTGGGAGAGGGGGTACTGGGGGCACTGGGAACACTGGGAGAGGGGGGTACTGGGGGTACTGGGAATGGGGGGGGACTGGGAACACTGGGAGAGGGAGTACTGGGAATGGGGAGGAACTGGGAACACTGGGAGAGGGGGCACTGGGGGTACTGGGAAGGGGGGGGCACTGGGAATGGGAGAGAACTGGGAATGGGGGGATACGGGGAACACTGGGAGAGAGGGTAGTGGGAATGGGGGGGTAATGGGAATGGGGGGGAACTGGGATCACTGGGAGAGGGGGAATGGTGGGAATGGGAATGGGAGGGGTACTGGGAACACTGGAAATGGGAGGAATGGGGGGGTACTGGGAATGGGGGGGGAATGGGAATGGGGGGGGCACTGGGATCACTGGGAGAGAGGGTACTGGGGGTACTGGGAATGGAGGGGAACTGGGAATGGGGGGAGGACTGGGAATGAGGGGGACTGGGAGCACTGGGAATGTGGGGGGAACTGGTATGTGGGGATACTGGGAACACTGGGAGCGGGGGAAATCGGGGGGTACTGGGAATACTGGGAATGTGGGGGTACTGGGAACACTGGGAATGGGGTGTACTGGGAATGCAGGGGGTAATGGGAATGGGGGGGAATTGGGATTGGGAGGATACTGGGAGCACTGGGAGTTGGGGAATGGGAGGGGTACTGGGGATACTGGGAATGGGGGGGGAACTGGGAAAGGGGGGGAGTGGGAATTGGGGGGGACTGGGAACACTGGGAATGGGGGGGGGGCACTGGGAATGGGACCAGTGGCGGCTGCTTCGCCTTTAAGGGCTGCCCCCAGTGCCACCACTGCTCCCAGTAACCCCAGTGCCACTGTCCCAGTGCTCCCAGTACCCCCAGTGTCACAATCCCAGCGTCCCCAGTGTCTCCAGTACCTCCAGTGTCACTGTCCCAGTGCTCCCAGTGCTCCCAGTGTCCCCATCCCAATGCCCCCAGTGCTCCCAGTGGCCCTGGTTGTCCCCATCACACTGCTCCCAGTGCCACCAGTGCCCCCAGTAACCCCATCCCAATGCTCCCAGTGCCACCAGTGCCCCCAGTGCCCCCTGTGTCCCCATCCCAGTGCCCCCAGTCTCCTCACCCCAGTGCTCCCATTGCTTCCACTGTGTCCCCCCACCCTCCTCCAGTGTCTCCCAGTTGCCCCCCGAGCTCCCAGTGCCCCATCCCAGTGCTCCCAGTGTCCCCCCCCAGCACCTCCCAGTGTTCCCAGCAGCCCCAGTTCCCCAACCCAGTGCCTCCCTGGCCTCCATCCCAGTGTCTCCCAGTCCCTCCCAGTCCCCCCCAGTCCCCCCCAGTCCCTCTGGCTCCCTTCCCAGTGCTCCCAGTGCTCCCAGCACCCCCCAGGACACCGGCCCCCAGTGCTCCCATTGCCCTCCCAGTAGCTCCCAGTTCCCCCTGGGGGGCTGTGAGCGTGCAAGGGGCGGGCACCAGTGTGCACAGGGCAAGTGTGCAAGAGGCGGGCGTGCAAGAGCCTTGCACAAGCGGCAGGGGGGCGAGGCGAGCGTGCAAGGGGGCGAGCGTGCAAAGGTGAGTGTGCAAACGAGTGTGCAAGGGGCGAGTGTGCAAGGGGTGAGTGTGCAAGGGGCGAGTGTGCAAGGGGTGAGTGTGCAAGGGGTGAGTGTGCAAGAGCCTTGCACAAGCGGCAGCGGGCGAGGCGAGCGTGCAGGGGGCGAGCGTGCAAAGGTGAGCGTGCAAACGAGTGTGCAAGGGGCGAGTGTGCAGGGGGGCGACTGTGCAAATGAGTGTGCAAGGGGCGAGTGTGCAAGGAACGAGCGTGCAAATGAGTGTGCAAGGAGCACGTGTGCACGGGGTGAGCGTGCAAGGGGTGAGCGTGTGCAAGGGGGGGCCCCGGGCGCGCGTGCAAAGGGGGCAGGGGGCGAGTGTGCAAGGAGGGGGGGGGGGGGAGGGGGCTGCGCGTGCAAGGCGCGCGCGCGCCCCCGCGCGTGGGAGGCGCGGCCCCGCCCCCCCCTTCCCGGCCC
>NW_028168840.1:0-29362 GCF_964035555.1 Netta rufina | reverse complement strand
GTGCCGGGGGGGGGGGAGCTGTTCTCCTGCCCCGTGTGCCAGAAGAGTTTCGGGTTCCAGCGGATGCTGAACCGGCACCTGAAGTGCCACAGCGAGGTGAAACGGCACCTCTGCCCCTACTGCGGGAAGGGCTTCAACGACACCTTCGACCTCAAACGCCACGTCCGAACCCACACGGGTCAGGGGGGGGGACGCCGTGGGGGTGGGGGGGGTGGTGGGAGGGTGGGGAGGGGGGTGGGGAGGGGATGGGGTGGGGATGGGGATGGGGATGGGTGGGATGGGGATGGGGATGGGGATGGGGATGGGGATGGGGATGGGGATGGGATGGGGATGGGGGTGGGATGGGGGATGGGATGGGGATGGGATGGGGATGGGGTGGGGATGGGATGGGGATGGGATGGGGAGGGGATGGGGTGGGGGAGGGGGTGGGATGGGGATGGGGATAGGGATGGGGATGGGGGATGGGGATGGGATGGGGATGGGGATGGGGATGGGATGGGGATGGGGTGGGGATGGGATGGGGATGGGATGGGGAGGGGATGGGGTGGGGAGGGGGTGGGATGGGGATGGGGATAGGGATGGGGATGGGGTGGGGATGGGGATGGGGTGGGGAGGGGATGGGGATGGATGGGGATGGGGGTGGGATGGGGATGGGATGGGGATGGGGATGGGATGGGGATGGGGTGGGATGGGGATGGGATGGGGATGGGGCTGGAGATGGGATAGGATGGGATCGAGATGGGATTGGGATGGGGATGGGATGGGGATGAGGAAAGGGTTTGGGATGGGGATGGAGAAGGGAATGGGGCAGGAGATGGGGTCTGGGGATGGGGATGGGATGGGATGGGATTGGGATGAGGATGGGATGGAGATGGGGATGGGGATAGGGACAGAGATGGAGACAGAGAACAGAATAGGAAAGGAGCTGGGTCTGGGGATGGGATGGGTTGGGGATGGATATAGGGATGGGGATGGGACGGGGATGGAGATGGGATGGGGATGGGATGGGATGGGGATGAGGAAAAGGCTTAGGATGGGGATGGAGAAGGAGAATGGAATGGGAAAGGAGATGGGTCTGGGGATGGAGATGGGACGGGGATGGGATTGAGATGGGATTGGGATGGGATGGGATGGGATGGAGAGGGGGATGGAGATGGGATTGGGATGGGATTGGGATGAGGATGGGATGGAGATGGAGATGGGACGGGGATGGAGATAGGGACAGAGATGGAGACAGAGACCAGAACAGGACAGGAGCTGGGTTCTGGGCACCGAGCCGGATCTGGAATCCCCCCCATTGACCCCATTACCCCCCCCCCCCCACACCCCCTTCACCCTCCAGGCGTGCGCCCCTACAAGTGCAGCCTGTGCGAGAAGGCGTTCACGCAGCGCTGCTCGCTGGAGTCCCACCTGAAGAAGATCCACGGCGTGGCGCAGCGCTACGCCTACAAGGAGCGGCGCGCCAAGCTCTACGTCTGCGAGGAGTGCGGGGGCACGGCCGACAGCCAGGACGCCCACCTGGCCCACCTCCGCCAGCGCCACCCCCCACAGCCCCCTCCTGGCCAAGCTGGCCCGAAAAGCCGCCGCCGCCGCCGCCGCCGCCGCTGCAGCCCCCCCACCCCAAGCCCGTGGACCCCCCCCCTTCCATCCCTGCTGTTGTTGCTGCTGTTGCTGGGCCCCCCCCGCCTCCTGCCGCCGCCCTAAGGGGTTGGGGGGGTGAGAGCTTGGGGTGTTGGGGCAGGCGCCCTTTAGGGTTAGGGCATGACCCCTTTAGGGGCAGGGCATGACCCCTTTAGGGTTAGGGCATGACCCCTTTAGGGGCAGGGCATGCCCATTTGGGATCAGAGCCCCCACCCCTGATAAGGTCATGCCCCCTTTAGGGTTAGGTCATGCCCCTTTAGGGTCAGGTCATGCCCCCTTTAGGGTCAGGCCCCCACCCCTTATCAGGTCGCCCCCTTTAGGGTCAGGTCATGCCCATTTGGGATCAGAGCCCCCACCCCTGATAAGGTCATGCCCCCTTTAGGGTTAGGTCATGCCCCTTTAGGGTCAGGTCATGCCCCCTTGGGGTCAGGTCACACCCCCTTTGGGATCAGACCCCCCACCCCCAAATCAGGTCATGCCCCCTTTAGGGTCAGGCCATGACCCCTTTAGGGTCAGGCCACGCCCCCTTTAGGGTTAGGCCACGCCCCTTTGGATCAGGCCCCCCACCCCTGATAAGGTCGTGCTCCCTTTAGGGTCAGGTCATGCCCCTTTGGGGTCAGGCCACGCCCCTTCGGGATATGGCTACGCCCATTTGGGATCAGACCCCCACCCCCAAATCAGGTCATGCCCCCCTTTAGGGTCAGGCCACGCCCCCTTGGGATCAGGCCACGCCCCCCAGGGAATTAACCCTACTCATTAGAGCAAGCAGCCTTGCTCCATTCGAGGCACTAGGCCACGCCCCTTTAAAACACTGACCACGCCCCCATTAAATCCCCGACCACGCCCCTTAAAAGCACTGACCACGCCCTTTTGATGCACTGACCACGCCCCTTTGGGATCAGGCCTCGCCCCCTTGATGAAGTAGCCCCGCCCCCCTTGGGGGTTAAGCCCCACCCCCCTCCCCTTTGGGGCACCGGCTGTGCCCCTTTAAGAGGCAGGCCCCGCCCCCTTGGGGAACAGGCCACGCCCCTTTTTGTGCACTGGCTCCCACCCCCTACCGCGCACAAGCCACGCCCCCTTTGGGACCCCCCCAGCACCTGCCTGCAAGATATGCCCCGCCCCCTCCGCTGCTTGCCCCCGCCCCTCCCCAGACCCCGCCCCTCGGGCAGGCCCCGCCCCCGGGCATACGCCACGCCCCCCGGGCTGGCCCCGCCCCCAGCTGTTCCCCTTCCCCCCCCCCTCCCCTCCCCTATGGCGCTGTGGGCAGGGGAGGGGAGCGGCCATAAAGCTCGATGCGGTCACCTATAGGGTCCTGTGGTCGTCTGTGGGGTCCTGCGGGCACCTATAGGGTCTGGTGGTCGTCTATAGGGCCCTGCGTTCATATATAGGGTCCCGTATTCACCTATAGGGTCCTGTGCTCATCTATGGGGTCCTTTGGTCATCTATAGGGCCCTGTGCTCTCCTATAGGGCCCCGTATTCATCCATAGGGTCCTGTGGTCACCTATAGGGCCCTGTGCTCTCCTACAGGGCCCTGTGGTCATCTGTGGGGTCCTGCAGTGATCTATAGGGTCCTATAGTCACCTATAGGGCCCTGTATTCATCTATAGGGTCCTGTGGTCATATATAGGGCCCTGTGGTCGTCTATAGGGCCCTGTGGTCATCTATAGGGTCTTGTGGTCATCTATAGGGGTCCTGTGCTCTCCTATAGGGCCTTGTGGTCACCTATAGCACCCTGTGGTCATCTATGGGGTCCTGCGGGAACCTATAGGGTTCTGTGCTCTCCTATAGGGCCCTGTGGTCATCTGTGGGGTCCAGGGGGCACCTATAGGGTCCTGTATTCATCTATAGGGCCCTGTGGTCATGTATAGGGTCCTGTGCTCATCTATGGGGTCCTGTATTCACCTATAGGCTGCTGTGGTCATCTATAGGGTCCTGTATTCACCTATAGGGCCCTGTGTTCATCTATAGGGCCCTGTGTTCACCTATAGGCTCCCACGTCCCCCTCTGAATCCCCCCAAAAACATTTCGGCCCCCCTCCCCCATCCCCTATAGCCCCAGGGGCCGCCTATAGCTCCCCCTCCACCACAGTGGGGGGGGGGGGGGGGGCTGGACCCTATAGGAGACACCTCTATAGGGCCTATAGGGCAGCCCCCCCCAGCATGGAAACAGCGAGGTGGGGGCCCCAAGGGACCTGCCTATAAGGGGGGGGGGGGCACCCTATAGGAAAGGACCCCCCCCCCCCAGCAGATGGGGGGGGGGACATGGGGGACCCTATAGGATCTATAGGGACGCAGGCAGCACGGTTAGTCCAGTCTTTATTGCCCGGGCCCCCCCCTTTTCTGGAGGGGGGGCTGTGGGGAGGGGGGGGGGCAGCAGAAAAAACGGGGGCCCCCCCCTTCCAGGTTTGTTCCCGTGGGGGGGGGGGGGGCGCCTCCCCCCTCTCCTCCCCCCCCCCCCCCCCCCCAAATTCCAGTCTTTTCCCGGCCTTTGGTCACAGACTCCATTCGCCCCCCCCCCCCCTTAAGTGAGGACCCCCCCCAAAAAAAAAAAAAATTGGGGGGGGGGGGGCGTTTGGCATCAATATCTGGGGCAGCAGCAGCTTGGGGGGGGGGAGGAGCTCACCAGGACCCCCCCCCCAAAAATTCTGAGCCCCCCCCACTAAGGCAGCATGGCAGGGCATGGCCCCCCCCCCCCGGGAGAGGTGGGGTGTCGCCCCCCCCCCCCCCGAAAAAAAAAATTCCAGGGCAGAGTTAATGTAAAAAGAAAGGGGGGGGGGGTCTCTAAACCCCCCCCCCCCAAAAAAAAAACTAAGGTTAGAGGGGACCCAAAGCTTGGGACCCCCCCTCTAGTGTGCTAGAAGCTCCCCCCCCCCCCAAAAAAAATAATAAAAAATAGTATTAAGGCCCCCAAAATATGGTGCCCCCCCCCCCCCCCAAGGGGCTGGGTTGCCCCAAAAGGGATGAATTCAGCCCCAAAATGGCTCAAGATGTACCCAAATGGGCTGAAAATCTCACAAAAAGGGATAACCCCCCCCCAAAAAAAAAATAAAAAAAGGGGTTGGTTGTGCCCCAAAAGGGATGAAATGAGCCCAAAAGGGGGAAAGGTGCCCCCCCGAAATGGGGTGAAACTCCCCAAAAACTGGACAAACACCCCAAAAAAGTGACGCCCTCCCCCAAAAAAATGGGGTGAAACCCCCTAGAAACGGGGGAGACCCCCCCCCCAAAAAAAGGATGAAATGCTCTCGAAACCGGGGTGAAATGCTCAAAACTGGGGTGAAATGCTCAAAAATAGGTGAAATGGTCAAAAATAGGTGAAATGCTCAAAAAAAGGGGGGGGGGAAGCTGGGTGGGCTGAGATTTTTTTGGGGGGGCTGAGATTTTTTTGGGGGGCTGAGATTTTTTTTTTGAGTGTGCTTTTTTTTGGGGTGTTGAGATTTTTTTTGGGGGGGGGCTGAGATTTTTTTTGAGTGTGCTGAGATTTTTTTTTGAGTGTGCTGAGATTTTTTTTGGGGGGGGGGGGCTGAGATTTTTTTTGAGGTGCTGAGATTTTTTTTGAGGGGCTGAGATTTTTTTGAGGGGGCTGAGATTTTTTTTGGGGGGTGCTGAGATTTTTTTTTTTTTTTTTTTGGGGTGCCCCCCCCCCCCAAAAAAACAAATTACTCTATCTCCACGATGAGGTCGTCCGCCCTCCAGGCTCATGCCGGGGCGCACGTGGAGGCGGGCGACCGTGCCCCCCAGGGGGGCCGTGACCACCGTCTCCATCTTCATGGCGCTGAGCACGCAGAGGGGGGGCCCCCCTTCTCCACCCGCGCCCCCCACCTCCACCCTCACCTCCACCACCTCCCCCGGCATGGGGGCCCCCACCTGCCCCTTGGCCCCCCGATCCGCCTTGGGGTGCACGTGCATCTCCTTTTTTTTTTTGGGGGGGGGGGGGGGAAAGAAATATAAGTGGGGGAGAGAAAAAAAATATAAGGGGGGAGAGAAAAATATAAGGGGGGGAGAAAAATATATAAGGGGGGGAGAAAAAAATATAAGGGGGGGAGAAAAAAAATATAAGGGGGGGGAGAAAAAAATATAAGGGGGGGGAGAAAAAATATAAGGGGGGGGGAGAAAAAAATATAAGGGGGGGGAGAAAAAATATAAGGGGGGGGAGAAAAAATATAAGGGGGGGAGAGAAAAATATAAGGGGGGGGAGAGAGAGAGAAAAAATATAAGGGGGGGGTTGGTATGGGTGCCCCGTTTTGTGAGATGCCCCCCCCCTCGTTTCCATCAGGACACCCCCCATGTACCCTATGACCCCCCCCCCAACATCCCCTAGGACCCCCCCCCCGGCTCCCAGGTTCCCCCCCCCATCGGCTCCCAGGACCCCCTCCACATTCCCCAGGGCCCCCCCTTGATGCCCCCAGACCCCCTCCCTACCCCCCCCAATCCCCCTCCAACCCTCCAATCCCCCTCCAACCCCCCCCCACCCCCCCCCCCCCCCGGCCCCCCCCTCGCACCACAGGACCCTCCTGCATCCCCTGTGCCCCCCCCCCACTCCCCCCCCTTGACCCCCCCAGACCCCTCCCAACCCCCCCAACTCCCTCTCCAACCCCCCCCAATCCCACTCCAACCCCCCCCAGCCCCCCCCCACACCCCAAAACCCTCCTGCATCCCCCCGTGCCCCCCCCCCCACTCCCCCCCCTTGACCCCCCCAGACCCCTCCCTACCCCCCCAATCCCCCTCCAACCCCCCCCAATCCCCCTCCAACCCCCCCCAATCCCCCCCCCAGCCCCCCCCCGGCCCCCCCCCGACCCCCCCTCACCTTTAAGGCCTGCGTGTCGCGCACGAGGATGGAGCGCAGCTGCCCGTTGAGCTCGAAGAAGACCTCGCGCTGCCCGGCCGCGTTCAGGTCGCCCAGCGCCAGCGCCTTGATGTGCAGCGTCTTGCCCCGCTCCAGCTCCACCTGCGCCGGGGGGGGGGGCTCGGGGTGAGCGTGCGAGGGCGTGCAAGAGTGTGCGAGGGTGTGCAAGGGTGTGTGGGAGTGTGCAAGGGTGTGCGAGGGCGTGCAAGAGTGTGCAAGGGTGTGTGGGAGTGTGCAAGGGTGTGAAGGGGTGTGCAAGGGTGTGCAGGAGTGTGCGAGAGTGTGTGAGGGTGTGCGAGGGCGTGCGAGGGCGTGCGAGGGTGTGCAGGAGTGTGCAAGGGTGTGAGAGGGCGTGCGAGGGCGTGCGAGGGAGTGTGAGAGTGTGCAAGGGCGTGCAAGGGTGTGCAAGAGCGTGCAAGGGTGTGCAGGAGTGTGCAAGGGTGTGAGAGGGCGTGCGAGGGCGTGCGAGGGAGTGTGAGAGTGTGCAAGGGTGTGCAAGGGTGTGCAAGAGCGTGCAAGGGTGTGCAAGGGTGTGCAGGAGTGTGCAAG
This sequence comes from Netta rufina, assembly GCF_964035555.1. Taxonomy (NCBI): domain Eukaryota; kingdom Metazoa; phylum Chordata; class Aves; order Anseriformes; family Anatidae; genus Netta; species Netta rufina. The sequence continues at coordinate 22,329 of NW_028168840.1, read as the reverse complement.
GGTGTGAGAGGGCGTGCGAGGGAGTGTGAGAGTGTGCAAGGGTGTGCAAGGGTGTGCAAGGGTGTGAGAAGGCGTGCGAGGGCGTGCAAGAGTGTGTGAAAGTGTGCGAGGGCGTGTGAGAGCGTGCAAGGGTGTGAGAGGGCGTGCGAGAGTGTGCAGGAGTGTGCAAGGGCGTGCGAGGGCGTGCAAGGGTGTGCAGGAGTGTGCAAGGGTGTGAGAGGGCGTGCGAGGGCGTGCGAGGGAGTGTGAGAGTGTGCAAGGGCGTGCAAGGGCGTGCAGGAGTGTGCAAGGGTGTGAAGGGGCGTGCAAGGGTGTGAGAGGGCGTGCGAGGGCGTGCGAGGGAGTGTGAGAGTGTGCAAGGGCGTGCAAGGGTGTGCAAGAGCGTGCAAGGGTGTGCAAGGGTGTGCAGGAGTGTGCAAGGGTGTGAGAGGGCGTGCAAGGGTGTGCAAGAGTGTGTGAGGGCGTGCAAGGGTGTGCGAGGGTGTGCAGGAGCGTGCAAGGGTGTGAAGGGGCGTGCAAGGGCGTGTGAGGGTGTGCAAGGGTGTGCAAGGGTGTGAGAAGGCGTGCGAGGGCGTGCAAGAGTGTGTGAAAGTGTGCGAGGGCGTGTGAGAGCGTGCAAGGGCGTGCGAGGGCGTGCAAGGGTGTGCAGGAGCGTGCAAGGGTGTGTGAGAGTGTGCAAGGGCGTGCAAGAGCGTGTGAGGGTGTGAAGGGGTGTGCAAGGGCGTGCAAGGGTGTGCAAGGGTGTGCAGGAGTGTGCAAGGGTGTGAGAGGGCGTGCGAGGGAGTGTGAGAGTGTGCAAGGGTGTGCAAGGGTGTGCAAGGGTGTGAGAAGGCGTGCGAGGGCGTGCAAGAGTGTGTGAAAGTGTGCGAGGGCGTGTGAGAGCGTGCAAGGGTGTGAGAGGGCGTGCGAGAGTGTGCAGGAGTGTGCAAGGGCGTGCGAGGGCGTGCAAGGGTGTGTGAGGGAGTGTGAGAGTGTGCAAGGGCGTGCAAGGGTGTGAGAGGGCGTGCAAGGGTGTGTGGGAGTGTGCAAGGGTGTGAAGGGGTGTGCAAGGGTGTGCAGGAGCGTGCAAGGTGTGTGAGCCCCGCCCACCCCACAAGCCCCACCCACACAAGCCCTGCCCGCCCACACAAGCCCCGCCCACCCCCCACCACATCAAGCCCTGCTCCACCCCAGTACCCCTCCCACTACAAAGCCCCTCCCACTTCCAAGCCCCTCCCACCTCAAACCCCGCCCACACCTAAGCCCCTCCCACCCCACAAGCCCCGCCCACCCCTCACTCACATCAAGCCCTGCTCTACCCCAGTACCTCTCCCACCCCAAGCCCCTCCCACCCCCGAAGCCCCACCCACCCCAAACCCCGCCCACCCCAAACCCCGCCCACCCCCACAAGCCCCTCCCACCCAAGCCCTGCCCACCCCCCACCCACATCAAGCCCTGCTCTACCCCAGTACCCCTCCCACCCCAACCCCTCCCACCCCCGAAGCCCCTCCCACCCCAAACCCCGCCCACCCCCAAGCCCCTCCCACCCCCACAAGCCCCTCCCACACCCCACAAGCCCCGCCCACCCCCCACCACATCAAGCCCTGCTCTACCCCAGTACCCCTCCCACTACAAAGCCCCTCCCACTTCCAAGCCCCTCCCACCTCAAACCCCGCCCACACCGAAGCCCCGCCCACTCCCAGAAGCCCCTCCCACCCCACAAGCCCCGCCCACCCCTCACCCACATCAAGCCCTGCTCCACCCCAGTACCCCTCCCACCCCAAGCCCCTCCCACCCCAAACCCCGCCCACCCCAAGCCCCGCCCACACCCCCTCCAAGCCCCGCCCACCTCGAACTCCTCGGCGATGGTGGGCCCCTCCAGGAAGAGGCGGGTGCCCAGGCAGGAGACGGGGCCGAAGCTGGAGGCGAAGGCGCGGAAGTCGCCGTACACCTTGGGGTACAGCGCGGCCGACAGCAGCTCCTCGGGGCTGGGGGGGGCCCCGTCCCGCGCCCCCAGCTCCTGGCTCAGCGCCTCGAAGTCCAGGGGGGGCAGCGAGGCCCCCGGGCGCCCCTCCACCCGCGGCAGGTCCTTCAGCACCTGGATATGGGGGGGGGGGGGAGAAGGATGCTGGTGTTGCCATGGCGACTGCTGGCATGGCAACCGGGTGATAGGAGCTGTTGCTAGGGGCTGTTGCCATGGCAACCGGCTGTAGGACCCTTTTCTAATAGCTGTTGTCATGGCAACCAGGCTCTAGGACCCATTGCTAGGGTCTGTTGCCATGGCAACCGGCTGTAAGACCCTTTATTAAGGGCTGTTGCCATGGCAACCAGCTGTAGAACCCGTTGCTAAGGGCTGTTGCCATGGCAACCAGGCACTAGGACCCTTTACTAAGGGCTGTTGCCATGGCAACCAGGCACTAGGACCCTTTACTAAGGGCTGTTGCCATGGCAACCAGGCACTAGGACCCATTGCTAGGGTCTGTTGCCATGGCAACCAGCTGTAGAACCGTTGCTAAGGGCTGTTGCCATGGCAACCGGGCACTAGGACCCATTGCTAGGGTCTGTTGCCATGGCAACCAGCTGTAGAACCGTTGCTAAGGGCTGTTGCCATGGCAACGGGGCACTAGGACCCATTGCTAGGGTCTGTTGCCATGGCAACCAACTGTAGGACCCGTTGCTAAGGGCTGTTGCCATGGCAACCGGCTGTAGGACCCTTTACTAAGGGCTGTTGCCATGGCAACCGGCTGTAGGACCCTTTACTAAGGGCTGTTGCCATGGCAACCGGGCACTAGGACCCTTTACTAAGGGCTGTTGCCATGGCAACCGGCTGTAGGACCCGTTGCTAAGGGCTGTTGTCATGGCAACCAGGCACTAGGATCCATTGCTGGGGCTGTTGCCATGGCAACCGGCTGTAAGACCCTTTATTAAGGGCTGTTGCCATGGCAACCGGCTGTAGGACCCTTTTCTAGGGGCTGTTGTCATGGCAACCAGGCACTAGGACCTATTGATAAGGGCTGTTGCCATGGCAACCGGCTGTAGGACCCGTTGCTAAGGGCTGTTGCCATGGCAAACGGCTGTAGGACCCTTTACTAAGGGCTGTTGCCATGGCAACCGGCTGTAGGACCCGTTGCTAGGGGCTGTTGCCATGGCAACCGGCGCTGGTACCCGTTGCTATGCTGGGCCCATCGTCACGGCAACGAGTCCTGCCTGCCACCTGCAGCAAAGCCTCCCAGTCCCTTCCCAGTGCATCCCAGTGCCCCCCAGTTCTCTCTAGTCCTCTCCCAGTGCCCCCCTGGTCCCCTCCTAGTGTCCCCCCCAGTCCCCTCCCAGTCCTCCCAGTTCCCCCCAGTCCCCTCCCAGTGCCCCCCAGTCCCCTCCCAGTCCTCCTTAGTCCCCTCCTAGTGCCTCCCCAGTCCCCTCCTAGTGCCCCCCCAGTCCCCTCCCAGTCCTCCCAGTTTTCCCAGTCCCCTCCCAGTGCCCCCCAGTCCTCCCTAGTCCCCTCCCAGTGCCCCCCAGTCCCCTCCCAGTGCATCCCAGTCCCTTGCACCCCCCCCCAGCACTCTCCCAACCCCTCCCAGCCCCACCCAGCACCCTCCCAGCGCTCCCCAGTCCCTCCCAGTACCCCCCAAACCCTTCCCAGTTACCCTCCAATCCACTCCAGCTCCCTCCCAGCGCTCCCAGTTTCCCTCCCAGCGCTCCCCAGTCCCTCCCAGTACCCCCCCCAAACCCTTCCCAGTTACCCTCCAATCCACTCCAGCTCCCTCCCAGCTCTCCCAATCTCCCTCCCAGCCCCTTCCCAGTCCCTCCCACAACTCACCCGGGAGCGGAAGGGCTCGGGGAAGCCCCCCGGGGGGGTGCCGATGTAGCCCTGCAGGAATTCCACCACGGAGACGGGGAAGGAGAGCTCGTCCGCCCGCGCCTCCACCTCCTCGCGGGACAGCCCGTTCTGCACCATGAACTGCGCCAGGTCCCCCACCACCTTGGACGACGGCGTCACCTGCCCCCCGAAAACGGCCCCAAAACCGGCGTCACCCAGCGCGGTGGCACCCCAGGGTGGCGCCCTGCCCGGGGAGGGCGCCACGATGATGTTTCTAGAGGGAGAGTCACATAAAGAGGAACCGTGGGGAGCACCCAACCTGTGGGGAGCACCCATCCCGTGGGGAGCACCCAACCCATGGGGAGCACCCAACCCATGGGGAGCACCCAACCCATGAAGATCATCCCACAAAGACCACCCATCCCATAGAGAGCACCCAACCCATGGAGAGCACCCAACCCATGGAGATCATCCCATGAAGACCACCCATCCCATGGAGAGCACCCACCCAATGGAGGGGATCCCATGAAGACCACCCATCCCATGGAGAGCACCCAACCCATGGAGAGCATCCCATGAAGACCACCCATCTCACAAAGACCACCCATCCCATAGAGAGCACCCAACCCATGGAGAGCACCCACCCAATGGGGAGGATCCCATGAAGACCACCCATCCCATGGAGACCACCCACCCCATGGAGAGCACCCAACCCATGGAGAGCATCCCCTGAAGACCGCCCACCCTGTGGAGAGCACCCAACCCATGGAGAGCACCCAACCCGTGGAGATCATCCCACAAAGACCACCCATCCCATAGAGATCGCCCACCCAATGGAGAGGATCCCATGAAGACCACCCATCCCATGGAGAGCACCCAACCCATGGAGAGCACCCCATTGAGACCACCCATCCCATGAAGACCATCCCATGAAGACCACCCATCCCATAGAGAGCACCTCAACCCATGGAGAGCACCCAACCCATGAAGACCATCCCACGAAGACCACCCATCCCATAGAGATCGCCCACCCAATGGAGAGGATCCCATGAAGACCACCCACCCCATGAAGACCACCCACCCCATGAAGACCACCCATCCCATAGAGAGCACCCACCCCATGGAGCCCACCCCACAACCACCACCCCATGGAGACCACCCCATGAAGAGCACCCATCCCATGAAGACCACCCACCCCATGGAGACCACCCCATGAAGAGCACCCAACCCATGGAGAGCACCCCATTGAGACCACCCACCCCATGAAGACCACCCACCCAACGGAGGGGATCCCATGAAGACCACCCATCCCATGAAGAGCACCCACCCCACGGAGACCACCCCATGAAGACCACCCAACCCATGAAGAGCATCCCATTGAGACCACCCACCCCATGGAAATCACCCACCCCATGGAGCCCACCCCACAACCACCACCCCATGGAAACCACCCCATGAAGACCACCCATCCCATGGAGACCACCCACCCCACGGAGACCACCCCATGAAGACCACCCACCCCATGAAGACCACCCAACCCATGAAGAGCATCCCATTGAGACCACCCACCCCATGGAAATCACCCATCCCACGGAGCCCACCCCACAACCACCACCCCACGGAGACCACCCCATGGAGACCACCCATCCCATGAAGAGCACCCATCCCATGAAGAGCACCCACCCCATGAAGACCACCCATCCCATAGAGAGCACCCAACCCATGAAGACCATCCCACGAAGACCACCCACCCAACGGAGGGGATCCCATGGAGCCCACCCACCCCACAGAGCCCACCCACCCCATGAAGACCACCCATCCCATAGAGAGCACCTCAACCCATGGAGAGCACCCAACCCATGGAGACCATCCCACGAAGACCACCCATCCCATGAAGACCACCCACCCAACGGAGGGGATCCCATGAAGACCACCCATCCCATGAAGACCACCCACCCCATGGAGACCACCCCATGAAGAGCACCCAACCCATGGAGAGCATCCCATTGGGACCACCCACCCCATGGAAATCACCCACCCCATGGAGCCCACCCCACAACCACCACCCCATGGAAACCACCCCATGAAGACCACCCACCCCATGAAGACCACCCATCCCATAGAGAGCACCCAACCCATGAAGACCATCCCACGAAGACCACCCACCCAACGGAGGGGATCCCATGGAGCCCACCCACCCCACAGAGCCCACCCACCCCATGAAGACCACCCATCCCATAGAGAGCACCTCAACCCATGGAGAGCACCCAACCCATGGAGACCATCCCACGAAGACCACCCATCCCATGAAGACCACCCACCCAACGGAGGGGATCCCATGAAGACCACCCATCCCATGAAGACCACCCACCCCATGGAGACCACCCCATGAAGAGCACCCAACCCATGGAGAGCATCCCATTGGGACCACCCACCCCATGGAAATCACCCACCCCATGGAGCCCACCCCACAACCACCACCCCATGGAAACCACCCCATGAAGACCACCCACCCCATGAAGACCACCCATCCCATAGAGAGCACCCAACCCACGAAGACCATCCCACGAAGACCACCCACCCAACGGAGGGGATCCCATGGAGCCCACCCACCCCACAGAGCCCACCCACCCCATGAAGACCACCCATCCCATAGAGAGCACCCAACCCATGGAGAGCACCCAACCCATGAAGACCATCCCACGAAGACCACCCATCCCATGGAGACCACCCATCCCATGGAGAGCACCCACCCCATGGTGAACATCCTATGAAGACCACCCCATGGAGACCAGCCCAAAACACCACCCACCCCATGGAGACCACCCCCTGAAGACCACCCATCCTATGAAGACCACCCACCCAATGGAGGGGATCCCATGAAGACCACCCATCCCATGGAGAGCACCCAACCCATGGAGAGCACCCAACCCATGAAGACCATCCCACGAAGACCACCCATCCCATGAAGACCACCCACCCAACGGAGGGGATCCCATGGAGCCCACCCACCCCACAGAGCCCACCCACCCCACGAAGACCACCCACCCCCCCGCCCCCAGCCTCACCTTAATGAGATCCCCCAGGATCTTGTTGGCCTCGGCGTAGGCTCTCTTCACCTCCTTGAACTTGTGGCCCAGCCCCATGGCGTGGGCCTGGAAGTGGAGGTTGGTGTACTGCCCCCCCGGGATCTCGTTCTCGTAGACGTCCGCGTTGCCCGACTTCATGGTGGCCGTGCAGTCGAAGGCGGCGTAGAGCGCCCGCGCCGCCTCCCAGTACTCGCTGTACTCGAACACCCGCTCCAGCGCGATGCCTGGGGGGGACGAGGCGTGAGGTTTGGGGAGGGGGACGACCCTGGGGGGGTGCCGCGCTTGGCGGGGCAGCAAGGGTTGGGGGGAAGCCGTGGAGGGGGCGGCCGAGGGGTTGGGCGCAATGGCGTGGTTGTGGTGGCGTTGGCGTGGCTGTGGTGGCATTGGTGTGGCCACGGTGGCATTGGCATGGCCATGGTGGCATTGGCATGGCCGTGGTGGCATTGCCGTGGCCGTGGTGGCATTGGCATGGCCGTGGTGGCGTTGGTGTGGCCATGGTGGCATCACCAGGATCGTGGTGGCATTGCTGTGACCGTGGTGGCATTGGTGTGGCCATGGTGGCATTGGCAGGATCGTGGTGGCATTGGCAGGATCGTGGTGGCATCACCACGGCCAGGGGAGAATTGGCAGGATGGCGGTGGCATTGCCATCACCACAGTGGCATTGCCGTGACCACGATGGCACCGAAACGACTTTGGTAGCATCTCCACGACCACGGTGCCACCTCCATGGCCACGGTAGCATCACCACGACCACGATACCACCCCCACGACCACGATACCACCCCCACGACCACAAGACCCCCCCTACGACCACGATACCACCCCCACGACCACAATACCCCCCCCCACGACCACAAGACCACCCCCACAACCACAATACCCCCCCCACGACCACGTTATCACCCCCACGACCACGATACCACCCCCATGACCACGATTCCACCCCACGACCACGATTCCACCCCCACGACCACAAGACCCCCCCTACGACCACGATTCCACCCCCACGACCACAAGACCCCCCCCACGACCACGATACCCCCCCCACGACCACGTTATCACCCCCACGACCACGATTCCACCCCCACGACCACAAGACCCCCCCTACAACCACAATACCCCCCCCACAACCACAATACCCCCCCCACAACCACGATACCACCCCCACGACCACGATTCCACCCCCACGACCACGATTCCACCCCCACGACCACAAGACCACCCCCACGACCACGATTTGACCCCCACAACCACAATACCCCCCCCACGACCACAAGACCACCCCCACGACCACGATTTGACCCCCACGACCACAAGACCAATCCTACAACCACAGTACCCCCCCTACAACCACAATACCCCCCCACGACCACGTTATCACCCCCACGACCACGATTCCACCCCCACGACCACAAGAACCCCCCTACAACCACAATACCCCCCCCACAACCACAATACCCCCCCCATGACCACGTTATCACCCCCACGACCATGTTATCACCCCCACGACCACGATACCCCCCCCACGACCACGATACCCCCCCCATGACCACGATACCCCCCCCACGACCACAATACCCCCCCCCCACCACCACCCTACCCCCCCCCCCCACCACCTCGTGGCCCCCCCCCCCACCTCGTGCCCCCCCCCACCACCTCGTGGACCCCCCCCCATCACCCCGTTACCCGTATCCAGCGGGGTCCCCCGGGCGCAGGCCACCAGGGCGCCCATGCTGGGCTGCGAGGTCATCCCGGCCATGGCGTCCACGGCCACGTCCACCACGTCGGCTCCGGCGTGGGCGGCCGCCAGCATGGAGGCCACGGCGGCCCCGGCGGTGTCGTGGGTGTGGACGTGGAGGGGCACCTCGGGGAAACGGTCCCGCAGGGCCCCCACCAGCAAGCGGGCGGCCGCCGGGGTCAGCAGCCCCGCCATGTCCTGGGGAGGGGGTTTTGGAGGGTGAAGGGGGGGGGGGGGGGGGTCCCAAAATCCCATCCTGACCCCCCAAATCCCATCCTGACCCCCCCCACTCCTGTCCTGACCCCCCACCCCGAGGGGTAGGAGTATGCTGAGTTTCTGATTCCAGATCCTAAAAGCTGTCCCAAGCCATCCTAAATGTCCCAGGATCCCCAAATCCCCCTTCTGGCCCCCCCGTACCCATCTCAAGCCCCCCCAAACCCAGCCCAAACCCCCCAGGATCCCCAAATCCCCCTTCTGCCCCCCCCAGGACCCATCCTAAATGCCCCAGGATCCCCAAATCCCCCTTCTGCCCCCCCCCAGGACCCATCCTAAATGTCCCAGGATCCCCAAATCCCCCTTCTGCCCCCCCATACCCAACCCAAGCCCCCCCCAGGAACCCCCAAGACCCCCTTCCATCCTCCCAGAACTCTCCGAGCCCCCTTCAGACCCCTTCTCCACCCCCCCCCAACCCCTAACTCCCCTCCTAGCCCCCCCAGAACCTCACCCCAAGCCCTCCACGGCCCCCAAATCCCCCTCCCCATGCCCCAATCCCCTCCTCCCAACCCCCCCAACTCCCCCTCCCCATACCCTAGGGACCCCAACCCCCACAACACCCCCCAAATCCCCCTCCCCATGCCCCATACCCCTCTCCCAGCCCCCAGGCCCCCCCTCCCCATACCCTAGGACCCCCCAATCCCCCCCAACACCCCCCCAACTCCCTTCCCCATACCCTAGGAACCCCCAACCCCCACAACACTCCCCAAATCCCCCTCCCATGCCCCATACCCCTCTCCCAACCCCCCAACTCCCCTCCCCATACCCTAGGGACCCCCAACCCCCCCAACACCCCCCCAACTCCCCCTCCCATACCCTAGGGACCCCCCAACCCCTATAACACCCCCAAATCCCCCTCCCCACGCCCCATACCCCTCTCCAACCCCCCAACCCCCCTCTCCTCACACCCCACGGACCCCCCAACCCCTCCAACACCCCCCCAACTCCCCTCCCCATACCCCAGGGACCCCCAACCCCCTCAACACCCCCTCCCCACAACCCCATACCCCTCTCCCACCCCCCCAGGACCCCCCTCCCCATACCCCTAGGGACCCCCAACCCCCCTAAATCCCCCCTCCCCACACCCCATACCCTCTCCCACCCCCCAACCCTCTCTCCTCACACCCCACGGACCCCCAACCCCCCCAACACCCCCCCAACTCCCCCCTCCCTACACCCCATACCCCTCTCCCAGCCCCCCAGGCCCCCCCTCCCCATACCCTAGGGACCCCCAACCCCTATAACACCCCCCAAATCCCCCTCCCCACGCCCCATACCCCTCTCCCACCCCCCCAACCCCCCCCTCCTCACACCCCACGGACCCCCAACCCCCCCAACACCCCCCCAACTCCCCCTCCCCATACCCTAGGAACCCCCAACCCCCCCAAGTCCCCCTCCCCACACCCCATACCCCTCTCCCACCCCCCCAACCCCCCCCCTCCTCACACCCCACGGACCCCCAATCCCCCCCAACACCCCCCCAACTCCCCTTCCCCATACCCTAGGAACCCCCAACCCCCCCAACACTCCCCAAATCCCCCTCCCCATGCCCCATACCCCTCTCCCAACCCCCCCAACTCCCTTCCCCATATCCTAGGGACCCCCAATCCCCCCCAACACCCCCCCAACTCCCCCTCCCCATACCCCAGGGACCCCCAGCCCCCCCAACACCCCCTTCCCATACCCTAGGGACCCCCAACGCCCCCTCCCCACACCCCATACCCCTCTCCCACCCCCCCAACCCCCCTCTCCTCACACCCCACGGACCCCCAAACCCCCCCAAACCCCCCCCAAACCCCCCTCCCCCATACCTTAATGCAGAGGATGTGGGTGCCGGCGGCACCAGCTCTCGGGCCAGCCCCAGGTAGTAGTCGAGGTCGTACTTGGTGCGGGTGGGGTCGGCCACGTCCCCCGTGTAGGACAGGGCGGCCTCCACCACGGCCCCCGCCCGCCCCACGGCCTCCACCCCCAGCAGGAGGTTGGGGAGGGTAATTGAGGGCGTCGAAGACGCGGAAGATGTCCATGCCGTTGGCTGCCCGCCACCTCGCAGAAACTGGGGGGCACAGCACGGGGTGGGGGGGGGGACGTGAGGACCCCCCCCCATCCGTCCCCGCAGCCCACGGTGGCCCCGTGTCCCCCCATCTCCCCTATAGTCCTATAGCCCTTGATGTGCCCCAACTCCCCCCGTGGACCCCCCACATCCCCAGGGACACCCCCACGTCCCCAGGGACCCCCCCATGTCCCCAGGGAACCCCACATCCCCCCCAAATCCCCATACGACCCCAGGGACCCCCACATCCCCCCTCAACCCCACCATGACGCCATACGGCCCCAGAGACCCCCACATCCTCTGATCCCTCATGTCCCTATATGACCCCATCTCCCCGTGCCCCCCCCCACACCCCCAGCACCCCCCCAACCCCCCATGACCCCATAAGACCCCAAGGACCCCCACATCCCCCCCTCAACCCCCCATGACCCCATACAACCCCAAGGACCCCCACATCCCCCCCAAATCCCCATATGACCCCAGGTAACCCCACATCCTCCTTACCCCCCACGCCCCTATATGACCCCATCACCTCCCCGTGCCCCCCCCCACACCCCCTGCGCCCCATCTCCCCGTGCCCCCCCAATCCCCCAATGATCCCATATGACCCCAGCGACCCCCACATCCCCCCCCCAATCCCCCATGACCCCATACGACCCCAGGGACCCCTACATCCCCCCCAAATCCCCCATATGACCCCAGGGACCCCACATCCCCCCCCCAACCCCCCATGACCCCATACGACCCCAGGGACCCCTACATCCCCCCCAAATCCCCATATGACCCCAGGGACCCCCACATTCCCCCCCCAACCCCCCATGACCCCATATGACCCCAGCGACCCCCACATCCCCCCCCAACCCCCCATGACCCATACGACCCCAGGGACCCCTACATCCCCCCCAAATCCCATATGACCCCAGGGACCCCCACATCCCCCCCCCAACCCCCCATGACCCCATACGACCCCAGGGACCCCCGCATCCCCCCCATGACCCATACGACCCCAAGGACCCCCACATCCCCCCCCAACTCCCCATGACCCCATACGACCCCAGGTAACCCCACATCCTCCTTACCCCCCACGCCCCTATACGACCCCATCACCTCCCCGTGCCCCCCCCCCCCCACCCCCTCCACCCCTCCCACACCCCCTCCACCCCCCCCCCGGGCCCCCCTAACCCCCCCCCCCGTACCGGTAGATGACGTTGTCGGGGTAGTTGGTGTACCCACGGCGTTGGCGCCGCGCAGCAGCATCTGGAAGGGGACGTTGGGGACCAGGCGCCGCAGCTCCCGCAGCCGCTCCCAGGGGCACTCGTGCAGGAAGCGCATGGCCACGTCGAAGGTGGCGCCTGCGGGGGGGGGGTGGGGGGGGGCGTCCTGAGGGCCAGGGGGAGGGCCTCGGGAAGCCACGCCCACCCCAAGCACGCCCACTTCCCCAAGCCACGCCCCTTTTGTGCAAGCCCCGCCCCCTTGCACCAATCGCCGCCCGTGCCCTGCCTCGTGTGCACGGCTCCTGCGCTCCCTGCTGCACGTGTGAGGCCACGCCCCCTTTGAGACACACCCCCGTCAAGCCACGCCCCTTTAAGCCACGCCCCCTTTGAGACACACCCCTTTAAGCCACGCCCCCTTGGGACACACCCCTCAAAGCCACGCCCCCTTGCAGCAATCCCCTCCTGCCTCGTGTGCACGGCTCCTGTGCTCCATGCTACATGTGTGAGGCCACACCCCTTTAAAGCCCCGCCCATTTGGGACACACCCCCTTAAGCCACGCCCCCCTTGGGACACACACTTTTAAGCCACGCCCCCTTAAGCCACACCCTCTGGTGAAGCCCTGCTCTGGGAAGCCCCACCCCCTCACGCCTCCCCAGCAGGGCTACCAGCCAAGCACTGCGGCAGCCCCGCCCCTCTCGTCCCAGGCCCCGCCCACCCCCGTTAGGCCCCGCCCACATCCTCGAGGCCCCGCCCCCTGACCTCCCCAGGTCTCCATGCTGCAGAGGGGGGCTGAGGGCGTGCGCCACGAAGGGGGCGACACCCACCCCCATGAGACCCCTCCCACCCCATTAGGCCCCGCCCCCTCCTCCTAAGCCCCGCCCCCTTCTCCCAGACCCCGCCCACCCCTCCAGGCCCATTGAGACCCCATTCACCCCAGACCCTCTCTAGATGCCCCATCCCCATGGTGCCCCGCCCCCTGCTCCCAGGCCCCGCCCACCCCCCTTAGGCCCCTCCCACCCCCCTGAGGCCCCGCCCCCTGACCTCCCCAGGTCTCCCATGCTGCAGAGGGGGCTGAGGGCATGCACCACGAAGGGGGCGACACCCACCCCCATGAGACCCCTCCCACTCCGAGACCACGCCCCCTGATCTCAGGCTCCACCCCCTCCTCCCAGACCCCTGCCCACCCCCCAAGGCCCCTCCCACCCCCCCAGGCCCCTTGAGACCCCATTCACCCCAGACCCCCACTAGACACCCCCTGCTCCAGACCCCGCCCCCTGCTCCAGGCCCCGCCCACCCCCCTCAGGCCCCACCCACCCCCCTGAGGCCCCGCCCCCTGACCTCCCCAGGTCTCCATGCTGCAGAGGGGGCTGAGGGCTGTGCGCCACGAAGGGGGCGACAACCCACCCCCATGAGACCCCTCCCACTCCGGAGACCACGCCCCCTTCTCCCAGGCTCCACCCCCTCCTCCCAGACCCCGCCCACCCCCCAAGGCCCCTCCCACCCCCCCAGGCCCCTTGAGACCCCATCCACCCCAGACCCCCACTAGACACCCCCTGCTCCCAGACCCGCCCCCTGCTCCCAGGCCCCGCCCACCCCCTGAGGCCCCTCCCACCCCCCTCAGGCCCCGCCCCCTGACCTCCCCAGGTCTCCATGCTGCAGAGGGGGGCTGAGGGCGTGCGCCACGAAGGGGGCAACACCCACCCCCCTTAAGCCCCTCCCCTCCTCTCAGGCCCCGCCCACCCCCCTGAGGCCCCGCCCACCCCCCTGAGGCCCCGCCCCCTGACCTCCCCAGGTCTCCATGCTGCAGAGGGGGCTGAGGGCATGCACCACGAAGGGGGCAACACCCACCCCCGTTAAGCCCCTCCCACACCCCTGAGGCCCGCCCACCCCCCTTAGGCCCCGCCCACCCCCCTCAGGCCCCGCCCCCTGACCTCCCCAGGTCTCCATGCTGCAGAGGGGGCTGAGGGCGTGCGCCACGAAGGGGGCGACGCGGGCCAGGTCGCGGGTGCGGACGCGGGTGGCCAGCAGGGACTGGTGGGCGTCGCGGAAGGTGGTGTCGGTCAGCAGCAGCCCCCGGTGCCCCCGCAGCGCCCGCGCGAAGCCCCCCGGCCCCTCGCGGCTCAGCACCTCCCGCAGCCCCGCCGGGGGCGGCCCTGGAAAGGGGGGGGGGGGGGGACATAAGGGGAGGGGGGTCAGTGGGGGGGTTATATATGGGGGGGGGGTCTCCATGGGGGGTCACCGTGTTGGGGGGGGTCTGTGGGGGGGTTATATGGGGGGCATCATCATGGGGGGGCAGTGTTAGGGGGGGTCATTGGGGGGGGCATCATCGTGGGGGGTCACACCGTGGGGGGGTTATATGGGGGGGGGTCTCCATGGGGGGTCAGTTTTAAGGGGGGGTCAGTGGGGGGGTTATATATGGGGGGGGGTCTCCATGGGGGGTCACCGTGTTGGGGGGAGGTCAGTTGGGGGGGTTATATATGGGGGGGGTCTCCATGGGGGGTCAGTGTGGGGGGGGGGGCATCACCATGGGGGGTCACACCGTGGGGGGGTCAGTGGGGGGGTTATATATGGGGGGGGCATCATGGGGGGGTCACCGTGTTGGGGGGGGTCAGTGGGGGGGTTATATATGGGGGGCATCATCATGGGGGGTCAGTGTTAAGGGGGGGGTCATTGGGGGGGCATCATCGTGGGGGGTCACACCGTGGGGGAGTCAGTGGGGGGGTTATATATGGGGGGGGCATCATTTGGGGTCACCATGTTGGGGGGGGTCAGTGGGGGGGTTATATGGGGGGGGGCATCATCACGGGGGGTCAGTGTTAGGGGGGGGGTCAGTGGGGGGGTTATATATGGGGGGGGGTCTCCATGGGGGGTCACCGTGTTGGGGGGGGGGTCAGTGTGGGGGGGTTTACATATAGGGGAGGTCTCCATGGGGGGTCAGTTTTAAGGGGAGTCAGTGGGGGGGGTTATATATGGGGGGGGGTCTCCATGGGGGGTCAGTGTGGGGGGGGTCACCGTGGGGGGGGGGCATCATCATGGGGGGTCACACCGTGGGGGGGTATGTGGGGGGTTATATATGGGGGGGGCATCATGGGGGGTCAGTTTTAAGGGGGGGTTCAGTGGGGGGGTTATATATGTGGGGGGGTCTCCATGGGGGGGTCAGTGTTAAGGGGGGGGGGTCATTGGGGGGGGCATCATCGTGGGGGTCACACCGTGGGGGGGGTCAGTGGGGGGGTTATATATGGGGGGGGGCATCATTTGGGGTCACCATGTTGGGGGGGGGTCAGTGGGGGGGGTTATATATGGGGGGGGCATCATGGGGGGTCACCGTGTTGGGGGGGGTCTGTGGGGGGGTTATATATGGGGGGCATCATCATGGGGGGTCAGTGTTAAGGGGGGGTCATTGGGGGGGGCATCATCGTGGGGGGTCACACCGTGGGGGAGTCAGTGGGGGGGTTATATATGGGGGGGGCATCATGGGGGGTCAGTTTTAAGGGGGGGGTCAGTGGGGGGGTTATATATGGGGGGGGCATCATTTGGGGTCACTGTGTTGGGGGGGGGTCAGTGGGGGGGTTATATGGGGGGGGGCATCATCACGGGGGGTCAGTGTTAGGGGGGGTCAGTGGGGGGTTATATATGGGGGGGGGTCTCCATGGGGGGTCACCGTGTTGGGGGGAGGTCAGTGGGGGGGTTACATATTGGGGGGGGTCTCCATGGGGGGTCAGTGTTAAGGGGGGGGGGTCATTGGGGGGGGCATCATCGTGGGGGGTCACACCGTGGGGGGGTCAGTGGGGGGGTTATATATGGGGGGGTTATATATGGGGGAGGGCATCATGGGGGGTCAGTGGGGGGGGTTATATATGGGGGGGGGGTCTCCATGGGGGGTCAGTGTGGGGGGGGTCACCGTGGGGGGGGCATCATCATGGGGGGTCACACACCGTGGGGGGGGTCAGTGGGGGGGGTTAAATGGGGGGGGGCATAATCATGGGGGTCACCGTGGGGATTATTTGGGGAGGGGGGGGTCTCCATGGGGGGTCACCAGGTCACCATCAGGATTTGTTCTGGGGTGGGGGCACTACTGGAATTTGTTTTCTTGGGGGGGGAGGGGGTCACCATGGGGATTATTTTGGGGGGGGGGGTCACCATGGGGATTATTTTGGGGAGTGTCACCATCTGGGGGGGGTCACCATTTGTGGTGCTGAGCGTTGTGCATGGCATGGGCGTGAGGCGTGCGTGGACCCACCCCCCCCCCCCAAAAAAAAATAAAACAAAATCACATCCCCTTGATGCCCCCCCCCCCCCCAAAAAAAAATCACATGCCCCCCACCCCCCAACTAGGGAGGGTCCCATGGAACCCAAATGCACCCCCCCACCCCATAGGAGGACCCCTATGGGACCCCCCCCCCCCCCCCCAAAGACCCTCTGACACCCACAGCCCCCCCCCTCCCCCACTCACCCATGGGCACGGGGGGGGGCACGGGCTCCACCAGCGCCGCTTTGGCTTTGACGGGGAGGGGGGGTGCTGGGGCCGTTCACCATCACGTGGCCTGGGGGGGGGGGGGCACCAGGTCAGGACCCCCCAAAACCCCCCAGACCCCTCCCCAAACCATCTCAGAACCCCCAGAACCCCCTCACGCCCCCCCCCCGGAACTCCTCCAGACCGCTCAGGACCCCCCCAAACCCCCTCAGGACCCTTTCAGACCCCCCAAACCCCATCAGGACCCCCTCAAAACCCCCCCAGACCCCCCCACAAGCCCCCTCAGGACCCCCCCAGGACCCCCAAACCCTCTCAGAACCCCCAGAACCCCTCAGAACCCCCTTACGCCCCCCCAGACCTACCCCAGACCCCCTCAGACCTCCCCCAGACCCCCTCGGGACCCCCCCAAGCCCCCTAAGGACCCCCTCCAGACCCTCTCAGGACCCCCCAACCCCCCCCGGGACCCCCCCAGGACTCTCCCAGGACCCCCAAACCCTCTCAGAACCGCCTCACACACCCCCAGACCTCCCCCAGATCCCCTCAGAACCCCCCCAGACCCCCTCAGGACCCCCCCAAATCCCCTGAGAACCCCCCCAAGCCCCCTCAGGACCCCCTCCAGACCCTCTCAGGACCCCCCAACCCCCCCCGGACCCCCCCAGGACCCTCCTAGGACCCCCAAACCCTCTCAGAACCCCCTCACGCCCCCCCAGACCTCCCCAGACCCTCCCCCAAGCCCCCTCAGGACCCCCTCCAGACCCTCTCAGTACCCCCCAAACCCCCCCAGGTCCCCACCCCAGGACCCCCAAACCCTCTCAGAACCCCCCAAACCCCCTCAGAACCCCCTCACACCCCCCAGACCTCCCCCAGACCCCATCAGAACCCCCCCCAAACCCCCTCAGGACCCCCCCAGGACTCTCCCAGGACCCCCTCACACACCCCCAGACCTCCCCCAGACCCCCTCAGGACCCCCCAGACCCCCTCAGGACCCCCCAAATCCCCTCAGGACCCCCTCCAGACCCTCTCAGGACCCCCCAAACCCCCCCCGGGACCCCCCCCAAGCCCCCCACCCAGGTAATGGAGCAGCTTCTGGGCCCGGTTCTGGCTGGGCTGCAGGTTGAAGAGCTCGGGGTTCTCGTCGATGAACTGGGTGTCCACGGCCCCACCCCAAAAATTGGGGGTGGGCCAGGACGTTCTGCAGGAACGGGATGTTCGTCTGCCGGAGAGACGCGCCGCCGCTGTGAGCGGACCCTCGTGCAACGCACCACAGGCCGAGAACCCCCCCCTCCTCGTGCAATGCACGAGGCGCTGAGCAAACCCCCCCCGAGGTCTCCCAGTCCCATTGTGCATTGCACGAGGACCCCCAGTTCCCCCGTGCATTGCACGAGGACCCCCCCAGTTCCCCCGTGCATTGCACAAGGTTCCCCAGTTCCCCCGTGCGTTGCACGAGGACCCTCCCAGTTACCCCATGCATTGCACGAGGACCCCCAGTTCCCCTGTGCGTTGCACGAGGACCCCCAGTTCCCCTGTGCGTTGCACGAGGACCCCCCCAGTTCCCCCGTGCATTGCACAAGGACCCCCCAGTTCCCCCATGCATTGCACCAGGACCCCCCCCAACCCACCCCAGACCCCCCCCACCCCATTGTGCATTGCACCAGGACCCCCCTAACAGCATCGTGCATCGCACCAGGACCCCCCCAACCCATCCCAGACCCCCCCACCCCATTGTGCATCACACCAGGACCCGCCCCACTCCTCCCAGAGCCCCCCCTACCCCATTGTGCATCGCACCAGGACCACCCCACCCTCCCAGAGCCCCCCAACCCCTCCCAGAGCCCCCCTACCCCATTGTGCATCACACCAGGACCCCCCCAACCCCTCCCAGAGCCCCCCTACCCCATTGTGCATCGCACCAGGACCCCCCCTAACATCATCGTGCATCGCACCAGGACCCCCCCAACCCCTCCCATAGCCCCCCCACTCCTCCCAGAGCCCCCCTACCCAATTGTGCATCGCACCAGGACCCCCCCCCAACCCCTCCCAGAGCCCCCCCACTCCTCCCAGAGCCCCCCTACCCAATTGTGCATCGCACCAGGACCCCCCCCAACCCCTCCCAGAGCCCCCCACTCCTCCCAGAGCCCCCCCTACCCAATTGTGCATCGCACCAGGAACCCCCCCCCAGCCCCCCCCCCCAGCCCACCTTGACCCCGCGGATGCGGAACTCGGCCAGGGCCCTCCTCATCTTTGCGGCGGCCCGCGGGCTGGTCGGGGCCGTGCGCCACCACCTTGACCAGCAGCGAGTCGTAATGGGGCGAGATCAGGGCGCCCTGGAACGCCGAGGCCCCGTCCAGGCGGATCCCCATCCCCTCGCCGCTCCGGAACACCTAGGGGACGTATAGGGGCCCCTATGGATCCCATACGGCACCCCCCGTGGCCCTCTATGGACCCCCCAAGGGAGCCCGCGTGGGTTTGGACGGCGGGACCCGCAGACCCCAATCGCCCCTGTGGCACCCTAAAAAGCTTGGTGGAGGCACTTATAGACCCTATATGGTCCCATATAGCCCCCCTATAGGTTCATATAGGTGCCCCTAGACCCTATATGGCCCCAAAGGGCACCCACATGGATTTGCACGGGGACCTGTAAACTCCAACTCACCCCTGTGCCACCCTAAAAAGCCTGGTGGAGGCACTTATAGGCCCTATATGGTCCCATATAGCCCCCCTATAGGTTCATATAGGTGCCCCTAGACCCTATATGGCCCCAAAGGGTGCCCATATGGATTTGCAATGGCACCTGTAGACCCTGAGTCACCCTAAAAAGCCTGGTGGAGGCACTTATAGCCTCCCTATAGGTCCCACGTAGGGCTTTATAGGGTCCTGTAGTGGGTCCTATAAGGTCTTATAGGGGGTCCTATAAGGTTTTTATAGGGGATCCCTACAGGGTCCCAGAGGGGGTCCTATAGGGTCCCATATGGGGTCCTATAGGGGATTGCATAGGGTCGCAGAGGGGGTTCCATAGGGGCCCCATAGGGGGTTCTATAGGGTCCCATAGGGTTTCCTATGGGATCCCATAGGGGGTTCCATAGGGTCCCAGAGGGCGTTCCATAGGGTCCCAGAGGGGGTCCTATAGGATCCCACAGGGGGTTCCATAGGGTCCCAGAGTGGGTTCTATAGGGTCCCATACAGGGTTCCATAGGGGGTCCTATGGGGTCCCAGAGAGGGTCCTATAGGCCCCCATAGGGTCCCATAGGGGGTCCTATAGGGTCTCAGAGGGAGTCCTATAGGGTCCCATAGAGGGGTTCCATAGGGTCCCAGAGGGGGTCCTATAGGGGGTTCCATAGGGTCCCAG
The DNA here is from genome assembly GCF_964035555.1 of Netta rufina. Taxonomy (NCBI): domain Eukaryota; kingdom Metazoa; phylum Chordata; class Aves; order Anseriformes; family Anatidae; genus Netta; species Netta rufina. Next base: position 2,346 of record NW_028168840.1, on the reverse strand, counting down.
AGAGTCCCAGAGGGGGTTCTATAGGGGGTTCTATAGGGTCCCAGAGAGGGTCCTATAGGGGGGTCCTATAGGCCCCCATAGGGTCCCAGAGGGGGTTCCATAGGGTCCTATAGGGGGTCCTATAGGGTCTCAGAGGGAGTCCTATAGGGTCCCATAGAAGGTTCCATAGGGTCCTGTAGGGGGTCCTATAGGGTCCCATAGGGGGTTCCATAGAGTCCTATAGGGAGTTCTATAGGGGTCCCAGGGGGGGTTCTATAGGGTCTCATAGGGGGACCTATAGAGTCCCAGAGTGGGTTCCATAGGGTCCCCATATTGGGTCCTATAGAGTCCCATAGAAGGTTTCCATAGGGTCCCAGAGGGGGTCCTATAGGGTCTCGTGGGGGGTTCCATAGGGTTCCATAGGGTCCCAGAGGGGGTCCTATAGGGGGTCCTATAGGCCCCCATAGGGTCCCAGAGGGGGTTCCATAGGGTCCCATATTGGGTCCTATAGAGTCCCAGGGGGGGTTCTATAGGGTCCCCAGGGGGGGTCCTATAGGGTCCCGGGGGGGTTCCTATAGGGTACCTCGATGCGTCCGGTGTCGGGCTGGAAGGCTCGGGCCGGGTCCTCGGTGGTGACGCGGCACTGGATGGCGCAGCCGTGCACCCGCACGCTGTCCTGCCGCAGCCCCAGCTCGGGCAGCGAGCGCCCGGCAGCCACCAGCAGCTGAGCCTGAACCAGGTCCACCCTGGGGGGTGGGGGGGGGGAAAAATGTCAGGGGGGGGCACATCGCACCGACCCACCCCCCCGGCCCTATACGGCCCCATTATAGCTGGGGTGGGGAGCGCCTGGGACCCCATATGGACCCCAAAAGCATCCTCTGCCCTCCCAGACCTGTCCCCCCCCCATAATAATGGGGGACCCCAGCATAAAGGAATTGGGGGGGGGGACATGTGGGGGGGGCACATCGCACGGACCCACCCCCCCGGCCCTATGATGGCCCCATATAGCTGGGGTGGGGAGCGCCTGGGACCCATATGGACCCCAAAAGCATCCTGGGGACCCCCCTGTGTGCTCCCAAAACCTGCCCCCCCCCCCCCATAATAATGGGGACCCCTGCATAAAGGGGTCTGGGGGGGGGGCACATCGCATGCACCCACCCCCCCGACCCTATGACGGCCCCATATAGCTGGGGTGGGGAGCGCCTGGGACCCCATAGGGGACCCCAAAAGCATCCTCTGCCCTCCCAAACCTGTGTCCCCCCCCCCCATAATAATGGGGACCCCAGCATAAAGGAATTGGGGGGGGGGGACATGTGGGGGGGGCACATTGCATGGGACCCACCCCCCCGGCCCTATATGGCCCCATATAGCTGGGGTGGGGAGCGCCTGGGACCCCATATGGACCCCAAAAGCATCCTGGGGACCCCCCTGTGTGCTCCCAGACCTGCCCCCCCCCCATAATAATGGGGACCCCCAGCATAAAAGGGTCTGGGGGGGGGGGCACATCGCATGCACCCACCCCCCCGACCCTATACGACCCCATATAGCTGGGGTGGGGAGCGCCTGGGACCCCCATGGGGACCCCCAAAACCATCCTCTGTGCTCCCAAACCTGTGTCCCCCCCCTTAATAATGGGGACCCCAGCATAAAGGGATTGGGGGGGGCACATGTGTGTGGGGGGGCTTAAACCCCCCATCCTCCTGAAGACCCCAAAATCTGGGTGCCCCCCTAAAACCCCCCCATAATCTGGGTGACCCCCTCTCCATACCCCCCATCCTCCCGGAGACCCCAAAACCTTTTTTTTTCCCCCCCCCCCCAGACCCCCCCCAAACCCCCCAATCCTCCCCCGCACCCCCCCAAATCCCCCTTTACCCCCCCAAAAAAAAAACCACCCCAACCCTTTGTGCTCCCCAACCCCACCCTGCTGCTCCCTGGGCCCCCCCCGCCCCCCATAAGTGCCCCCCACCCCCCAAAAAAATTGCCCCCCCCCCAAATCTCACCCCGTAATCTCCTCGGTCACCGTGTGCTCCACCTGCAGCCTCGAGTTGACCTCGATAAAATAGTGGCCCCCCCCCCGGTCCACCAGGAACTCCACGGTCCCCGCGTTCTCGTAGCCCACCTGCGCGACCCCAAAAACGCCGTGAGACCCCCCCCACCCCAAAAAATTCCTACGGACCCATCCCCACCTCCCCCACCCCCGGGAGACCCCAAAAATAGGGTCCCAACCCCCCCCACCCTTAAAATGCTCACCCCTAAGGTGAGGTCCTAAATACACGGGGACCCCCCCCCCCCAGTGCTGGGGACCCCAAAAGATTTTGGGGGGGGGTCTCCAGCACTCCGGGACCCCCTACAGCAAGGTCCTCAATG